>NC_092504.1:67067658-67317658 GCF_047511675.1 Marmota flaviventris
CTTTGTCTTGTTTACTCTCAGTAAATTAGAAGTGGCAAATTTAGGGGGAGTGAATGGTGCTGGAGAGTTAAGTGTACTGATGGTAATATAAATTGTAACCGTCTTTGAGGGAAAAAATTATTAGAATACAGTATAGGAGGAAGATTATGCAAAGTGCTAAGAACAGTGTCTGGCACCTACAAAGTGAACAGTTATTTAAGTTAATAGAACATAAGTTGTAGAAAATGGCCCAATGCGTGTACTTCTTGAAGATCCCAGTTCAGTCTGATAATTTATCTTCATGAGTATGTAATAGCTTATAATGATAGATGAAATATTTTGGTAACTTGTTATAAGCGCAGTATTTTAGAAGGATATCTGTGGTTTATCAATACCGCTTTAGCATTGACTGAATATGCTAATTAATGTTATTGCTATATAGACTTTTTGATATGCTGGATTAGATGTTAACTTTCAGTATTTAGAGAGATGACTTGTTAATATGATATTATCTCAATTAAAATTTGTCTAAAACTTATTAGATCTTTATATTACTTGAAAGTCATGTATATGGATTTTTTTTTCCTTGAAATTTACATTCAGGGTTGAATAACCAATGTATTAATATAAATTTTTTTCCCTCCACATAAAACTCTAAACACAGCTTCTATCCCAATTTATTTCTCCATTTACTGGATGCATTTATGGAAGACATATAACAGGTATTTATTTTTTAATCATAACAATTTAAATAAGAATTACATCTATCTCTGTCACTTAAGAAAACTGGCAAATTTTCAGATCATGTTATAAATCACTATTAGACCAGATACTACATTGTTAGACCACACTGGATTTAGGTACTTAAGGGAAAACACTCAGGGTTAACTATACACTGGCCACGTGAAAAACTTGGGCTTAAAAAAATTATACCTTATGTTGTGAATTATACTTCAGACATTCTAAACTAAAACTTGTTGATCGCAGACTGTCCACAGATAGACTAGATCCAATCTGCCTCTTGTTTTTGTAGTTTTATTTACATAGTGCCTTATGGTTGCTTTGTAGTTAAAACAGCAGAGTAGAGTAGTTGTGAATGGAGACTATAGCCCCAAAGGCCAAAATATTAATATTCTGGCCCTTTACAGAAAAAAAAGAAAATCTGACCTTTGACTTACAAGTTGTTATAGTTTGACTACTGGCATTTTTACGAATAAAACAGCTCTTTTTAAATTTTTATAGGTCTTTGTGGGAAGAAACAGAAAGAAATTACAAAAGCTATTAAGAGAGCTCAAATAATGGGTAAGTGTGCCTTGAACAACTGAATTAGTAAAAAGTTTGCTCATTATTTTTTGTGAAGAACTTTAATATCTCTTTACAGGGTTTATGCCAGTTACATACAAGGATCCTGCATATCTCAAAGACCCTAAAGTTTGTAACATCAAATATCGGGAATAAATGATATAAGGTTATTAACAATAAACTTATTTTATAATAAATTGACCTCTACTGACTCAAACTAACCTTTGCGAAGAAAAGTGTTTCAAGAGATCAGGAGTGAAGCATCTCCTTTATATGACTATTCACAGAATAGGTTGCTTACTTAAAATGTTAATACTCATTAAATGGTACATACCTTGAATAAAAGTGGTCCTGTCTGATTGTCACTTATATCCCCAGTAGTTCATTCATAAAGTAATGAACCCCTTATAGGAATAGGAAATATGGGAGGGATGGCTTGTGTTGGAATACTACTTTGGGTCAGATTCTGTGTTACAGATGGGATGACTTTAGGGAAATGGGTGCAGCAAAGTGTAGTTCTTATGTAATGTTTGGATCCCATGAAGTTATAAATGCTTGAAATCATTTTCTAATTATCAAATGTAAGTGTGCCTGGTTAGGAGGGCGGCTCTTCTCTTTGCAGAGGTGTACACTGGGCTGTCTCAGAAAGACAAAACATTTATTCCTGGATGAATCTATCCTTAAACTGATAGTATTCTTTACATAAAGGGATGACAAATGCATAAATCTACTGCCAATCATCTTCTCTTACTCCAGTGTTGCAAATAAGGTTCAGACTGATTCTTGTCTTCCTGCTGTGTACAGTACCAGTTATTTAAGTTAAAACAACACTAGAAATCTACACAAGTCATCCTGATTTATGATGTGGATTCATAAACATCCCATAATAAATAATTAATGCATGTTAACACAGAAGATTCAAGTTGTTACTAGATTATATATTTTTTTCTATTTAGTAATGTCTCTAAAAAGCAATAGGAGTACAAAGTTCAAAGTGTATATTCAGTATGATGTCCGGTGGTAAAGCCTTCATGTGATGGAAGACATATAAATACAACTGCACATAAACACTTTTTTTTTTTTTGTCCCAGAGATTGAACCCAGGGGTGCTTAACTAGTGAGCCATACCCTCAGCCTTTTTATTATATTTTATTTACAGATAGGGTCTCACTAAATTTCTTAGGGCCTAAGTTGCTCAGGCTGGCTTTGAACTTGCCATTTTCCTGCCTCAGACTCCCAAGCTACTGGGATTACAGGTGTGCACCACTGCCACCGTACCTGTCATGACACTTTTGAGTGCTATGTTGCCCTGGATGGCCTCTAACTTCTGTGCACAAGTGACCTTTCTACCCCAGCCTTTAGAGTAGCAAGTACCTAAGATTACACACGTGTACCATCATGTCCAGTTTAATAATATACTTTGTATCACTGCATAAGGACTAAAATCTTAATGACTTACATAAGGTTAATGACATAAAGATTATATAAATTTTCACATGAACTTTATGCTTCTTCCCATGTTGTGAAAAATAGTCTCTTTTCCCATTTCTAAGAGCCATACTAGTTTAAAAGAATGTGCCTTTTTAAGGCCTTTCCCTCAACAGTTGTGAAAGCAAGATGAAAAGTTTTGATTTTACAATAAAGACATCTTGGGCTATGGGTGTAGCTCAGTGGTGCAGCACTTGCCTAGTATGTGCAAAGTCCTGGGTTCAATCTCCAGCACCACAAAAATATAAATAAATAAAAGCATCTGATATTTTTGGAAGTACTTTATAAATGCAGTAGAACTTATCTATGTAGTACTGTAAAAAGGTGAACATAGTAAAAACAAAATACATATTACTATGAACAGCTGAATATAATAAAAATAATAAACATTTGTCTTTACCCTTCGACCAAATCAAAAGTCTTATTTTGGGTTAAAAGGATCAAAATGTGGGAGACAGTGGATATTCACCAGAACCCTTCATTTTCTCAATCTCTTCATCTGTTTCTGGGCTACTGGTTGTGGATGCTTTTTCTTGGTTACTACTATCAGTACCTGTCTTAGATAGTTTGTGTTCTCTCTTTAACAATCGTGATTTCTTCATTTTCCATCTGTCCTCTATGTCTATAGCTTTTCGCTTAGTTGTTGGTGGTGTACTAGCTGGGCTAGCTTCAGGAGTATGGGTATACTCTACCATTAAGGTCAGGTTGTCAACCACATCCAGATGGTGGTTGGTGTTACACCTACTTTTAGAAATATGCCTATTGGTCAAAGAGATAACACAAGAATGAAGAAATTCACTGTCTGGAAAAAAGGTCTGTAAAGCCTGACAAAGCAAAATGTTCTCCTGAGGGTCTTCTTGGACATTCGTCTCTCCTACACAAAAGAAAACAACAGGATCAACATTTTTTATTCCATAAAAATTCCATGTTCTTTTATAATTAGCTATTTGTCAAAAGAGTCAAAAAGACTTCAACAATTCTATCAAATTATTCAAAGTGAGAATAATGTCATGTATAATCCCAAATTCCTATTTTTATGCCATAATATTCTAGGAGAAAATGAAATTTTAAGTTATATGCTTTAATATCAACAAATACAGCATACCTACTATAGTACTAGTTCCTTTTTTTGGTAAAATTTAAGAGTATTAATAAAATGACTGCTTTTAATCCCAAAGTGGACATATTCTTCAGTGAGCGCAGTTGGTCCATCCATAATTCCAATCAGTGAGAAATGCAAGGAAAGTAGTGATGTGTTAACATTTTACTTACGTGCTGCCTGAATCTGTGCTTGTTGCCTTTTTTTAATTTCTTGTTTTAATCTGTTTACATCCTTTATTAATTTCTCTACTTCTCGTTCACTTTGCTCCACTTTTTTGCATACAGTCTGCAAAGTAAAATAATAGGATAGGTAAAACACCAAATCATGAAATAACAGTCTAGATTCACAAGTAATATAAAACCCTCAATGGTACACTTCCTATAAATTTTATTTTAGTTTGCTATTTTCTAGAGGACTTTAATAATAACTCTGTATGGTACTTTACAGGTTGTAAAATGCTTTTCAGATATATTAACTTCTCATTAAGAGATGGATTTATCATACCAAATATTTCCTTGATAATAGAAATAAACTGGAATATTTAATTCACTGATGTAATTTTGAGATGCAAAGTTCCTGCACATATTGAAAAAAAGACAAATGACTATTTCCATGTTATGAAAGGAAACTGAAAGTTTTTAATTCTTATTAGACAATACTTTTGAAAAGCAAGTGGCTGTGTATCATCAATTTTAAAAGTATGAATAATTCCACTTCCTGAGTATATCTCAATATACAACAAAACTTTATAAAGATCATGTTCATATTATATCAAACTTAATATTATTAACTTCTAATTATAGGCTAAAAGTTAAGCCAGTTTCAGTGGATACTTTTAGGATATCTACCCAGCATGATTCAAATAGTCAAGACATGGAATCAATGTAAATGTCCACTGACTGATGAATGGATAAAAAAAAATGTGGTAATATATACACAATGGAACACTATTCACCCTTAAAAAAAGAAGAGTGGTACACACCTGTATTCTCATCAACCCAGGAGGCTGAGGCAGGAGGACTGCAAGTTCAAAGCAAGCCTGGTCAACTTGGCAAGATCAATAATAACTCAGTGAGACCCCATCTCAAAATAAACAAATTTAAAAAGACTGGAGATGTAGCTCAGTGGTAGAGCACCCCGGGCCCAATCCTCAGTACCATAAGAAAAACAAAAAGAAGTCAGCTTGATTATGTTGTCACTAATGACAGGATTCTTCCTCTTTATTTTTTTCATCCCTAGAACATTTTGAGATAGGGTCTTGCTAAGTTGCTCTGGCTGGTCTAAACTTGTGATTCTTGCCTCAGCCTCCTGAGTTGCTGGAATTATTAGGAATGTATTACCATGCCCAGCTAGCAAGTTGATTTCATAGAAAAGTGATTACCAAGGGCTGGAGTGGTTGTAGGGAAATGGGGACAGAGACATATTACAAAAAATTGTCACAGGCAGGTAGGATGAATAAGATCAAGAAATCTATTGTACAAGGCTGGGGATGTGGCTTTGTGGTAAAGTGCTTGCTTAGCATGCATGAGGCTCTGGATTCAATCCTCAGCACTGCTAAAATGGAAAGAAAGAAAAAGAAATCCATTGTACAACTTTGAGACTATAGTAAATGACAATACATTGTGTTCTTAAAAAATGTGGAGTGAATACTAAGTGTTCTCACCATGAAAATAATAATTATGTGAGGCAATACATTTGTTATTTAGATCAATTTCTCCATTCCACAATGTGTATAAAAACATGTTTTACATGATAAATCTGACAATTTAAAAATTTAAAAAGTACATATACTGTATTAAAAATAAAGAATATGTAGCAATATGAAAAATGTTTAATGATATAGGAATTTTTTTTTTTAAACTTACGGAACACATTTTTGTTGCCATGATTGTCAACTACAAAGTGTGTATACATTAGGGGAAAAACTGGAGACTATAGCAAAGTGAAAATAGTTATGTTAAATGATGAGATCTGGGTGTTTCTACTTTCTAAAATTCCTGCTTTTTTTCCCCCCTCATATTAAAAACAGTATTAATATTAGTGGTATGTAAAGTATACTAACCCTTTTTCTCTTAAATGTGCTCTATTGACAAGTAGGGTATCCATGGACATATATTACTTAGATATCCAATTGGGGGAAGCATAGTTAAGGACATCACCAGCTTTGGATTAGGCTTAAGCCACAGCTGTTTCCAGCCAGTTACTGAGCTAGGTGCTAGAACAGTGCAAATCCATACCTGTAGAACAACTATGCTTATCAGCCTACCTGAACTTTCTTACAATGGCACTGTAATCTGAGGTTCTACCTAACCAACTGTAGTCCTATCCCCTTCTTCTCAGATTTTTGCAAAATTGCAGTCTGAAGGCTCTTCTTGGCTGTTCATCTTGATCCCTTTCCTTTATCTTTCACAGGCTCAATAAATTCTTGCACTTCCATTCCCATATTGATGCTACTTCTCAAAGTACATGATATAATAAGATAGACTGCAATGCTATGGTAGTTGCATTGTTACCAAATATTTGCTTCCCTGTTCATCCTGTAAAAGGATTATGTATCCCTGGCCATTGATATGTGATGGCATGGCAATTTTGAGCTAAATTTTAAGGCTGTTGTGAATTTCCAATCTTTCTGGCTTTTTTCTTTTTGACACAAGAACATGTCCCAAATAAGGGCTGATTCTTCAGCATAGATTCTGGAATGAAGGTGACATCTCCAAAATAAATGGCTATAGCCAAGATATAATGTGGATAAGATTAAACTGTTATTCACTACTAAGATCACAGTCTTTATGACTAAAGGAATGTAATATAAATCTGAAGTCAGGTTATCCATAAAAAATTTCAGTGGTCATTTGATATGAACTCTGAAGTAGTCTTTAAGTGATTGATGTTAGTTAACTTACCTTTAATTCTTCTTGTAGTGAAGAATACATTTCATTTATCTTATGTACCTCCTTTAAAGATCCATCTTCTTTAAAAAATTCAGAGCTGTGAAAAATTACAATTTCCTCTGGTAAATATACATAACTTGTGTAAATAGACAAGTAGTAGAACGAAACTTGGAGACTGTAAAACAGTCTAGTTTTCACCAGGCACAGTGGTGCACACCTGTAATACCAGTGGCTTGGGAGGCTGAGACAGGAGGATCGAGAGTTCAAAGCCAGCCTCAGCAATGGTTAAGCACTAAGCAATTCATTGAGACCCTGTTTCTAAATAAAATACAAAATAGGGCTGGGTTTGTAGCTCAGTGGCTGAGTGCCCTTGGTTTCAATTCCTGGTACCCCTCCTTCCCTGCCCAAACAGTCTAGTTTTCTTGAGTAATATATTCATTTTATCAGTTTTCCTTTCATTTTTATTCTTCTGTTTGTGTAATAAACCTAATTTCAAAAAATAAGTAAGAGTAGGTTTAGTGGAAAAACAGTTCAGGAATCTTACCTGTGTGTTTTTACTGCTCTTCTAAAACCAGTGGACATACAGGAACCTGATACAGTTTTATAACCCAGCTGTTCAGACATGCCCAGATTGGCAACCACTAAAGGGACCCTATAAAACAGTCTGATGAAATAAAATTTTATAAGTTTAAAATATAAAGAGAAAAAATAGCATGTACACATCACAATAGACTACCTCCACAAGATTAAACAACGGTCCCCCGTTCCTTACTGTTTACCAAGATAGAATTTACTTATTTGAGCAACACAAAGCAACCTGTTTTTAAAAGCTGTGAAATGAACATGGTATAAGAAAATTTTGTGAAAAAAATAGTTTACGTCTTGGCCACTTAGCAATATCCTGTCTCAAAAAAAAAAAAAAAAAATCAACAGGACCTGGGTGTGGTGGTGTACGCCTATAATCCCAACAGTTTGGAAGCTGAGGTAGGAGGATCTCAGGTTTGAAGCCAGCCTCAAAAACTTAGTGAGGTTCTAAGAAACCTAGTGAGACCTTGTCTCAAAATAAAAAATAAAAAGGGCTGGGGAATGTGGCTCAGTTGGTTAAGTGCCCTTGGCTTTAATCCCTGGTACCAAAAACAAACAAAAATGGTTAAGGATGTACATTAGTGATAGCACCCCTAGACTCAATCTCTTAATATCCTAGTACCACCACAAAAAGAAGAAAGAAAGAAAATTTGGCTGGGGATGTAGCCTACTGTAGAGTGCTTGCTTAGCATGCATGAAGCCATGGGTTCAAACTCCAGCATTGCAATTTAAAAAAGTGTGTGTGTGTGGGGGGGGGGGCAATATGAGTTGAGCATCCCTTATCCAAAATATGAAATCCCTATATGAAACCTTCCACAAGGGAAATTCTATACTTCTCCTCAGTTCCCACTCAAAACACAGGAGCAATAAAAATACTGTATAAAATCATCTTCAGACTATGTATAAGGTATAAATGAATTTTGTGTTTAGACTTCAGTCTCATTTCCTAGATATCTGCAAATATTTCAAAATCTGATACATGTTTAGTCCAATCTGGTCCCAAGCATTTCAGATAACCTTACGGTATTAAGTCTGAGATTTATCCTATCTTCCATGAACAATAAATTTTATCTTAATTGGTACTCTTTATCCTAATTCTTATGTTCAATGCAAATGTTTATAGAATGAAGGGGAATTCCTGTTAGACTCGTTTTGGTAGACCATCAAAAACTACCTTGCTTCTTTGAAGAAGGTTACAAAAAAGCTGCACAAGTACCCAGGCTTAAGTTCTACATGATATCCTAATTAACCAATATCTACAACAATTATTTTTCTACCTCACATAGTAAATAACAGCAATTCATCATTCTGCACTTAGTTTCTGATTTCCTTATTTGACTTTCATTTTCTCATCTGTAATTAACAGATGGGTAAGATCACTTCAGAGAGTTGTTGTGACAATGTAATACAACACTGTATGAAAACTTTATAAATTGCCAAAAGTACTATAAAAATATTAGTTTTTTTTCCTATTAACTTAAAATAGCCAATGACCAACTAACATTTACCCTTTTTGAGGTTTATATAAAGCATGTTCCAGCCGATGAGTAGAACAGCTTTCCGTTATTATACTTGGTGTTAACAGCAGAAAAACAAGTTCTTGGCTTGAAAGGTGCTTCTGTAAGTTTTTGTGAAGCAGTCTCTCTCTAAATGTCATGATCTGATCTGAATGTCGACGGAATTTGTACCAACCTACCACAGTCTGAAAAAAAATAACAGAAAAAAATTAAATACATATCTTAATGATTATAATTATTATTGCATGTCTTAATATAATTTAGCAATAAAACTGAGTCTTATAATGGACTTTGTTTTTTCCATACTAGTGTTTTAACCCAGGGCTTTATACATGCTAGGCAAGTGTTCTACCACTGAACTACATGTCCCCAGTCCTTTTTGTTCTAAGACATGGTCTTGCTAAGTTGCCCAAAATTGGCCTCACTTGTGATCTTCCTACCTCAGTCTCCCTAGTAGCTGGAATTATAGGCATGCACCACCTTGCCAGGCTTTTAAAATGACTTTCTTAATAGTAAGATTTGAGTCACAGGTAAACAAAGAATTCACTTGGTTATATACTTTACCTTTGCAAAGTATGCAAACTGTTTTATAGTTTATTTTCTATTCAGTTAAAAGGACACAATTTTGATCAATGTAGATTAAAGGGAGAAAATAATTCTTCACTTACACTAGTCTATTTAGGGCATGTGCTATATTGCAATCTATTTTTTTAAAATTTTTTTTTAGTTGTCAATGGATCTTTATTTTAAAATAATTTATTTATTTATATGTGGTGCTGAGGATGGAACCCAGGGTCTCACACATGCCAGGCAAGTGCTTTACCACTGAGCCACAACCCCAGGCCTGTGCAATCTTAATCTTTAGTAAATACACATAAAAAATATTAATGCCATTGTTTCACTTAATGGATAGTCACTCCCCTCAAAACAGTTAGTTATCTGTATTGATATTTAGTTTATTAAATAAGCTTAGTTGATTCCTTAGCTTCTACCTGAAATTTAAACGAGAATGATTATCACATAGCCCCAAAAGTTAAATTCAAGATGACTAAGTCGAGTTTTATAAACATAACATGCTAAACAAATGTGTTGTTAGTATCACTAAGTCATTTTTTAATCAGAAAAATAATTGATTTACTGAAAACTTAGTAATCGGAACAAAGAGAAAAATAATCACCATGATTCATAGAAATCTGTGACAGTTTCAACAACTAAATTTGACATTTGTACTTTTAAACTAAAATTGCTTCTGTTTTTTTAAACCTAAAACATTTTTGCAGGGACATTTTTTTAAATACTCAAATGTAACTGTGAAAAAAGCCCAAGCATTTTCAACTAAGGATGCTTTTTGAATGATACTTCTGTTTTTCTTCTCAAGTCAAAGATACAAACTTTAAGGGGGAAAAATTATTAACTTGAGAAAATTTTGCATTGGGGAAAAATAATCCATTTTGACTGTCTAACAACTTTTAACTGAACCTGAAGCAAGCTGTGGAGAATTCAAATTAAGTGCTCTATAGGAAGTTGTCCCTGTGGTATAAAAATAGTTAACTGCAAAGCTAGGTGTACTGGCAAGTGCCTGAAGTCACAGCTACTTAGGAGGCTGAGTTTGGAGGATCACTTGAGCCCAAGGATTTGAGACCAACCTGGGAAACATAGCAAGACCCTGTACCCTGTATTAAAAAAAAAAAAAACCCACAGCTAAATAAAATAACAGAAATGGATTACGTCCTAGAATAAATCATACCGGGATAGGGAAATATAGAAGAGAAGAAATCAGTATTAAGTGTTAATTAGAGTAGTCAAGGGAAGGATGGGAACAAGATAAATACTTTTAACCATTAGTTTTGTATTCAAAGCAACTTCTCTGAATTTTTGGGAAGAGCAAGCTTTTTCTTATCTGCTTTACTGGATACTGTGAAGACAAATATTGCTTAAAATTTGTGTCAAAATACTGTTTTCAAGAACTGAAAATAATGCATATAATACCAAAAATAAAAGGTAAACCATGAATACCTTTTTGACACTTGAAAATATTTTCTTCAGTGCATGCTCATTTACTTCACCTGAAGAATTATAAAAGCTGTAAAAGTCACAAAGACATTTCAAATAAGGTAGAAGTTGGATACTTTTATTAATGTTTTAAATTTTAGTTACTCTTAACTCAAACTACCCAACCAAAATCAATACCTACTTGCCTGTCAGATGGAAGTCCTAAAGTAAAATAGTAGAGAAAATTCACAAATTAACAGACTTAAAATGATAGAAACATGAGGTCCATAAGCAGTGAAAGGAAAAGGAGTGGAGAAACTTCAAGAGATAAGTTTGCATATCATATATTTTATTAACCTAAAACGAAACAAACTATCCATTAAATACAGGTATTAGAAAGTTCATATAGCCAGTTCACAATTAATTTGGTTTTACTTATTAATTTTTTTACAGTTATTGATATGTATGAAAGAATGCATACTGAGTATTGAAGCACATTAACAAAAGAACAATTTATTGCTGATTTCAATTATTGTTTTAGGACATGGTTGGGTTTTTGGGAGAGGTGGGGGAAAGGAATAGATTTTGGTTAAGTTCAGTGGTCTTTATTATGTAATTGGAATGTCCAAGAATCAGAAGATAATCCTAAATTTAGGATTCTAAAACATTTGCTTCTGACTTTCTTTCCCTTCCTATGAGATCGCAAATTATTTCCTTCCTTTTAGCATTGAGATCAACAATATTTTCTATGATGATAAAATGTTACACAAAATCCTATATAAATAATATGAATTATAACAGGCTTTTATTGGGCACTTCCAAAGCATACACTGAAAATGTTCAGTTACAAAAAGCTGAAAAAAATGTAACTTAATAGGCAATATGTTTTTAAAAGAGTTGAAAATTTTCCCATTAAAAACATTTTAAGTCAGACACGGTGGTGCACGCCTGTAATCTCAGTGGCTTGGGAGGCTGAGGCAGAAGGATCATGAGTTCATTGCCAGCCTCAGCAAAAGTGAGGCACTAAGCAACTCAGTGAGACCCTGTCTCTAAATAAAATACAAAATAGGGTTCGAGATGTGGCTTAATGGTTGAGAGTCCCTGAGTTCAGTTCCTAGTACCAACAAACAAACAAAAAAAAACTATTTTAATAAGCCAGATAGTGTGGCACATGCCTGTAATCCCAGCTATACAGGAAGCTGAAGCAGGAGGCTCACAAGTTCAAGGCCAGCCTGACATCTTAGGGAGACTTGGTCTCAAGAAATAAAAAGGGCTGGGGATGTAGCTCAGTGGTAGAGCACTTGTCTAGCATGCACAAACCCTGGATTTCATCCCCAGCACTGAAAAAAAAAAGAAGAAGAAGAAGAAGAAATAATCCTGTTTCTTTTAGTTTTTACTCTACAATTAATTAGTTCTTTGGCCTTCATTAAACCGTGAACTTTTTATGCCTCTTTGTTTTAAAATGAAAATGACATGTATAAAATCTTTTGAGGAACAAGTATTTCAAATGGCTCTCCTATGCACCCGTCCCTTAATTTTGGTAGCTGCAAAAAGGTTCAGGCATTACTGGATTAGATGGTTTCTTCAGCTCAGTTGGTCTGATGATAATAGAGCTGCCAAATGAAACTGAATCACTTTTTTACTCTCTCTCTTTACTGGTCCATTGGGTTCCTTAAAGAAGTCCTTTCTCATTTAATCAGCAGATATTTTGAATGTCAATTGTACATTAAAGCACTTCATAAGGTAATTTTTTTCTGGTATATCAGTTTGATTGATTGATTGATTGATTGATTGATTGTGCTGGGGATTGAACCCAGGGCATTGTGCATGTGAGGCAAGCATTCTACCAACTGAGCTATATCCCTATCTCTGGTACATCGGTTTTTAAGACCACACTTAGCCCCTTTTTCTGCCACATCCCTGGCATAGATCTTTCTTATTTTAGCCATGAACTCTACTGTAAATTTTACACATTCTTAGAGATGTGTATATAGACGGTGTGACTATACAATAATAATGCTTCTTCTCATGTAGTTTAAGTAAATCGTAAAGCTACTACATTAAAATTATGGTTACATGTGTTTTCTTTGTGAAAATTCATTTATTTTCTACTTTTCCGTGTGTATGTTATACCTCAATAAGTTTTTTTAAAAAAATACAGTATATTAGAGCTAATGGTTCTATTATTATCTGTAGGACTAAAATCACAAGCTTTCACATTAAAAAAGCAACAGGAAACAGGTTAGATAAATAATATAACACTAAAAAATATCAATGAGGAAACAGTTGCTAAAATAAACTAGAATCAAAGGGTTAAAAAGAAAGTCTGCCATCAGTTTACAAGAACATGCCAGTGAGTGAGCTTATAATATGCAATGAAGTTGCAAAAAGGTGACTGGTTGTGAGATGGAAAAGCAATTGTCAAGGTAAACTGGTACTTGCAAGAGGCAGCAGAGACCAGCTAAAGTCAGTAATATAATAGAGAAAGAACTATAAACAGGGTTGACAATGCACAAGTGAATTTTCAGGTATTAACACAACAACAACAAAACCTTCATAGTATAATTGGTAACTAAAATACTACATTAGTTTTAAAACTTATTTCACTTGCAGAGAATGAACTTTTGCAATGTATGGTTTACTTGCTCTTACTAGTACTATTACTCACCTAAAAAGCCGGTAGCATGGAATATATTTCTGAATGTCTAGGGGGAAAAAGGGATGAATAAATGGGTTGTATAATGAGGGAAATCCAAATTACACTAATACTTGGACTGAAACTCAGCAAGATATGATACTCTTAGCACAATTATACTGAATTTTTGGTTATGATTAATTAAATAATCACTTCCAAGCATTTACTTCATGCCAGGAAGTACTTTAGTATTATCTCATTTAATCTTCACAAGTCAGATGCCATCATTCTTTCCCTTTCAAAAATGATGGAATAGGCTGAGCATGGTGGTGCACACCTTATTCCCAGCAACTGTGGAGGCTGAGGTAAGAGGATTGCAAATCGACCAGCCTCAGCAACTTATTGACATACTGTCTCAAAATTAAAAAGTGGGGGTGGAACTGGGGAGGTATAGTGGTAAAACTAGGTTTTACCACTCCTAGGTTCAATCCCCAGGACCAAAAAAAAAGCGAGAGATGAAGTGGTTCCTCAAGCCAGTGATAGAGCCAAAATTCAAACCTAGAGTTTCCCTGGGAACCACAATGCCATATTCCCTCAAATAATGATTTAATAAATACAGTACAAAATATAAGTTTAAAGTTGCAATATTTTCATTGTGTACTAAAAAGGTCATGCTCTAAATTTACACCAACTGTTAAAAATATCTGTCAAATAGAAATATCTTGTTTTAAGTAGTTATTTCATAAAACTTTTGTCTGTGTTAGCTACAAACTAAAGAAAACAAAAACAGACCCTAATATCTTTTAAGAGGCAAATTTTATTCTGTCAATAGCAATGTTAAACTAAGAAAGAAAAGTGTAAAAATGATGAACATCTTATGACCAATGTGAGGCAGTAATTTGTCTATCTTGGATTTTCATCTATTCTCCATCTGTGTTAAAGTAATCTTTTAAAATAATTTGACCAAATACCTTAAAGCTTAGCAAAGTACCTGTGTACACAGTGTAGTTGGTCAAGAAATGTTTGCTTAATTAAATTTTTCTAAATGTGTTACATTCTTTGGGTGGCATGCTAATTCCAGTTAGGGGAAAAATGCTCTAAATCTTGCTTTTAAAACTCCAAGTGTCTGACTAGCAATAAGAAAAAAAATCAACAAAGTTAAATTACAGACTGCTTGGGCTGGTGGTGTAGCTCAGTGGGAAGTGTATACTTAGTATGCCTAAGGTTCAATCCCCAGCACCAAACAAAATAACAACCTGTATAAACATGTGTATAGCACATGACAAAAGGCCATTATTAAAATGTTATACAAATCAATTAAAGTAACATAGCCAGTAGAAATATAGTCAAAGAATAGAACAGGTCTGTGCTTTTCAAAGGCTAAAAAGAAAAAGTAAAAACCAGGAATATTTAACTTCTTTTGTACTCAAGAAATACAAATTAACAGTAGCTCAGCGCTCTAGGTTTTGGGTTCTATGTCCAGCAACACCAAAAAGAAAAAAAGCAAACTACTTTTTAAAAAATTTATCAGATTGGGGCTGGAGTTATGGCTCAGTAGTAGAGCGCTTGCCTAGAATGTGTAAAGCACTAGGTTTGATTCTCAGCACCACATATAAATAAACAAAATAAAGCTCCATTGACAACTAAAAAATATTTCTAAAAAAAGTACCTTAACTTCTAAAAAAAAAAATTTATCAAATTGGCAAAGATTAAAAGAACTTATAATATTTCATGTTAGCCTGAATATGGAGACACAAGCATTATTATAGACTGCGGAGGAGTCTAAAATGCAGTAAATTTTCCAAAGTACTATTAGCTAGTCTACCTATATGAATTTGGTTTTCAGAGAGACAAGGGCACAAAGATATATAAAATATTCACTGTAATATTGTATTAATAAACAGAAACTTATTCATAGTAGTTAAAAGTTATGTTGTGTCCACACAATGGGACAGTTATAACCATTAGGAAGAATGAAAAGTTATATACAAGGCAAATTATATCAGCTTGCCAAGCAGTCCCAGTTGAAGTAGGAGGATGACTAGAGTCCAGTAATTTGAGGCCAGCCTAGGCACCAGAGCAAAATCCTCATGCCATTAAAAAAAAAAAGTTTTTTACCCTGTAACAGCATAATAATATCGAGGAATTGATAATAAAGTCAAATGTTTATGTACAAGAATATTCATTGTAGTGTAATCTATAATAAAAAATGGAAATAGCTGATTATAATTTATTTAAAGGTCTGCTTAAATCACAGAAAGGTCATAGTGGAATATATTGCAGTTATGAAAAATGATAGAGATATCAGTCATGACAAAATATGTCATGATGTCAAACCTGTTATAAAGTACAATACTATTTTGTTTTAAAAAAGAAATATATATCCTACTAGCCACAGTGGCACATGCCTGTAATCCTAGCAGCTCAGGAGGCTGAAGCAAGATGATCGCAAGTTCAAAACCAACCTTAGCAACTCATGGAGGCCCTAACTAAGTAACTTAGTAAAACCCTATCTCAAAATAAAAAGGGCTGGGGACTTAACTTAGTGATTAAGCACAATCGGGTTCAACACCCAGTAATAAAAAAAAGGAAGAAAATGTGCGCGCGTGCGCGCGCGCGCACACACACACACACACACACACACACACATCTCCTTATTAAAAACTGTATATGTTAGGTAATCAGAAGACTTCCTATATATTTTAAAGCTCCCTTATCTTTTTTTTCCTTTAGGAAACAGCAGCTGTTTCCTCTTAGTTTCCCTGCAGCAATTTTATTTGCTTCCTATATTTCACATTGTTTCAGTCCATGGCCATAATTTTAATTGAAGATGAGTGCAATGTATTTTAAAAATTCTGCTTTTAAAAATCAGTGTATTTTTTTTTTAACAATTTAAAAGTAATTACTTATGCTGATCCCTTTCATCATAAACTATCAAAAATAGACAGAAGTATGTAACTCACCAATTGTATAAACAACTTCAACATCATCCATTTGGGAGTCAGTAATGCTATTCTTGGCTTCACCTTTCACTTCCCCAAGGAGAAAACCTTCCTATAAAATAAAAAGAAGCAGAATTTGGAATACATTGATAGAATTACTGTCCAGTCTCTTAAATAATTCATATTTCCCAGTATTTTACAGTGTATACATGTGTGTGCTACTAGGGGACACATAAAAACCTAAGGTGCTTCCAGTTTAATTGGAAAACATGACCAGTTAAATAAGAATTAGAAGAAAAAAATGAGAAGAGATTATAAACACCACTGTGATTTTATAAAGGGGGAAGAGATTAACATAGACGGAAATAACTGGAGAAGGCCCTGTGGAAGAGGTGAGAATGAAGTTGATAATTTGTGTAGGCAGAGCTTGAAGCACTTAGCACACCGGAAAGCATAAAAGGCTTAAAGCCAAAAATAAGCACACACTAGTAGAACAGTTTGCCTTGAAACAGAGGCAAACTTAAGTGGAGCCAATAATAAAACATCCAGTATGACTAGCCAGGGAATCTGGATTTAAGAAGTGCTTCTAGGAGTCAGTGGAGGTTTCTAAACTATGACACAATGAAAGTGTTTTCAGATTTAAAATTGTACAAAATGGGGAAGAATGTACAAAATATGAAAGATTAAAGATTTTGGAATTCAATTTGAGTCTGCTTTCTAAAAGGGGTCCTGTAGGCCTGATTCGTTGTGAAACTACAGGTATATCCTCACAGCAGTGGTGAATTTGTCCTGGTTCAGATTATTCAAATATTCCTTTAGGTGCATTTAAAGACCAAGTGTGGCCAGGCAGGGTGACCCAGCCGCTCTGGAGGGTAAGGTAGGAGAATCTTAAATTCAGGTCAGCCTCAGCAACTTAACTTGAGACACCCTCTCAAAAAATAAAAAGGGCTAGGGATGTTGCACAATGGTAAACCACCCCTCAGTTGAAACCCCAGTACCAAAAATAGACCTAGTGTGCTTGGTAATGAAATTTTACCTTTTTAAAAACTGGTTAATAATACGTAATAATAATAATATCCCCCCCCCCCATTTCATCAAAGGATAAAAAGCGCTAAAGGAATGTTTCTACAATGTTTTCACTTGAATCAAGGTGAAAAAAACCCCAGAACTGTACACTCCAGTGTTCTTGACTTTGGTACTTCGAAAACAAAAACTAAGAAATGTGCAGCAAGAATAACTTAAGTCTATCTTTAAAAAACCACCATTTAAAGAATTTAGTTAAAAGATCTGAAAAACCGCTGTCTGACAAGAAGGTACCGTAATTTACAAGAATTTTACTGTGACTTGTTCATTTAATAAATTTTTAGAAAATAGGCACTATATTTTTTTTAAAACTTCACTTTTTAATTTCATCCAGTGGTTTTGAAGCTAGGCAAAACGTTTAAATGTTTAATATTTGGGGGAAATTTGTGGTTAAGTTATAACCAAAAGTATCAGAAAAGTAAATAGAAACCTTATAATTTTAAGAAACTTGATGGCACGTGCAAACAAATCAGGTATTTGATACATCAAATTAAGGTTTTTTTTTCATTCACTAGGATTTGCCGAAAAACAGACACTGGATGCAACACCTATTTTTACTCCTTCACCTTCCTACCATAGGAGCTGCCCGGCATGAAAAAGTCCACGGTTGTCTTTGCAATCGATCACGGGTAGTCAGGCGAAACGGAAAGTTAACCTGCTGCCTCCCAAGCGGTAGCGGAGCACGAGATGAACTTTCTATCCGTTCGCGCCCAAGTTTGGCCAGGAAAAAGGGAGACTGATGAATGAGACTGGGGCGTGTGGGGCATTCGGGCCGGGGAAGGGGAGCAGGGGTTAGGCCTGGGAGGGCTACTCTTGGGAAAGGCTCGTCGGGCAGGAGGCACCTCCTGGTCCGCGAGGGAAGAGGCGGCCCGGCGGCGCAGGGAGAGTCCCCGGGCGGGGGTCCGGCCGCGGCGCGGTGAGGGAGGGAGGCTGCGCGCCCGGCTCACCGTGTCCGAGTCGGTGTTGAGGTGCTGGAAGGAGAGCGCGCCGAGCACAAAGCCGGAGAGCACCGCCGACGTGCTCTCGCCCTCCATGCCGCCGTCGCAGCGCTACCGAGACGACCCGCGCGGGGGGCGGGGCGCGGACCCGGACGCGGCTCGGCGGCGAGGGCGGGGCTGAAGTGGAGGCGGGGCCGGGAGCCCGGGCTAGGGCCTCCAGGCATTCTGCGGAGGGAGGCGCGCCCCCTGTTGGCGAGGCGGCTGTTGCGGGGTGCTTCCTTGGTTTATACTGGCAACCTCGCGCAGCTGTGGGCTCCGAAGGGGTAACCCTGCAGAGAGTGGGAGCAGGTTTCAGGGGCCAGGTGCTGCAGAGCAACACGTGGAATATATGCAAAATCATGAAAATGAACAATGTCGACAGGGTCAAGAGAAATAATGGTTACAAGAATAAGAATTTCTTAGCAACATTATAATAGCACACCTTTGTAGTTTTCAAACTGCATTACACTGCGCTTCACCTATTGAAACTCCTAGAATACTAACAGCCATTTCTGGGATTGTTGGTTCTAGAATGTTCCAATGATTTCATATGGAGTTGTGTGTATGTTTGGTGTGGTTCTTCGGTTTATTTGCTTGCTTGTTTGATAAGCATGATCATACTGTGCTGGATCATTTGATTAAATATTAAAGTGGGTGGGAAGACCCGGGATTGAAAAATATATTTACACACCCATGTTTATATATATAGATACGAAAATTATGTATTTTTTTTAATGACTGAAAGCTGGCAAAATATAGGACTTCTGGGTTGAAGTAGTATTGCACATTTCTGGGGTTTGTTGTGCTACAGCCATGTTTAGCTGAGTAACACTGAGTGGTTATATATTCCATAAAATTAAATTTTGTGCCTCTGTTTCAACAGAAACACAGTTGATAGAAAAAAAAGATTTTTCTACATTTGTGTTTCGTGGGCACTAATGTTATAAAGGATTAAAAATAAAATAAAACCTATGACAAGGTATGGAATAAGTCCCAAAAAATATGGTCAAATGATGTTTTTGTTTTTTCAGTACTGGGGATTGAACTCAAGGCCTTGCACATACTAGGCAGCACTCTACCATTGAGCTAGATCCCAGAGTCTTTTTAATTTTTTAAAATTTTGGGACAGGGTCTCATTAAATTGCCTAGGTGGCCTCAAAATTGTGATCCTCTTGCCCCAGCTTCCCTGCTTGCTGGAATTACCAGTGTACATAGTTAAAAGATCTTTGACAAGAGTACCAAGACCATTCAATGGGGGAAAGGATAGTCTTTTCAACAAATGTTAAAAAAAAAAAAAGAAGTTAGATCTTTACCTTACATTGTATACAATTAGCTCAAAGTAGATCAAAGATCTACATGCAAGAGCTAAAATTGCAAAGTTCTTAGAAGAAAATATAGGGAAAAAATCTCCATGACATTGGATTTGGCAATGACTTCTTGAATATGATAGCAATGGCATAGATGATGAAAGAAGAAATGGACAAGGAGTCCATCAACAAAATGGAACTCTTTTGTATATCAAAGTATACTTGGAGGGAGTGAGATGTTACACATGCCTGTGGTCTTAGTGACTTGGGAGGCTAAGGCAGGGGGATTGCAAGTTTGAGGCCAGCCTAGGCAACTTAGAGAAACCCTGTATCAAAATAAAAATAAACAGGGGGCTAAGGATATAGCTTAGTTGGTAGAGTGCTTGCTTTGCATGTACAAGGCCCTGTGTTCAATCCCTAGCATCACACAAAAATATTAATTAAAATAAATAAATAAAAAGGGCTGGAGGTGTAGATCAGTGTTAAAGAGTACCTGTTCAATCTCCCCAGTAGTGAGAGAGGCGGGGGGGGGGGGGGGGAGGAAGTCAACCCATAGAATAAGATAAAATATTTGAAAATCATATATCTGATAAGAGATTAATATCCAAAATATACATAAAGAACTACAACTAAAGAAAAAAAACAACCAACCAGCTGGGTGTGGTGCTGGGTGTGGTGGTACACTCCTGTAATCTCAGCAACTGAGGAGGCTGAGTTCAGGAGGATCAGAAGTTGGGAGCCTACATCATGGGAACAAATTTTTACTCCTCACACTTCATATAGAGCCCTAATATCCAGAGTATACAAACAACTCAAAAAATTAAACAATAGGATAACAAAATAACCCAATCAACAAATGGGCCAAGGACCTGAACAGACACTTCTCAGAGGAGGACATACAATCAATCAACAAGTACATGAAAAAATGCTCACCATCTCTAGCAGTCAGAGAAATGCAAATCAAAACCACCCTAAGATACCATCTCACTCCAGTAAGATTGGCAGCCATTATGAAGTCAAACAACAACAAGTGCTGGCGAGGATGTGGGGAAAAGGGTACTCTTGTACATTGCTGGTGGGACTGCAAATTGGTGCGGCCAATTTGGAAAGCAGTATGGAGATTCCTGGGAAATCTGGGAATGGAACCACCATTTGACCCAGCTATTGCCCTTCTTGGATTATTCCCTGAAGACCTTAAAAGAGCGTACTACAGGGATACTGCCACATCGATGTTCATAGCAGCACAATTCACAATAGCTAGACGGTGGAACCAACCCAGATGCCCTTCAATAGATGAATGGATTAAAAAAATGTGGCATTTATACACAATGGAGTATTACTCTGCACTAAAAAATGACAAAATCATGGCATTTGCAGGGAAATGGATGGCATTAGAGCAGATTATGCTAAGTGAAGTTAGCCAATCCCTAAAAAACAAATGCCAAATGTCTTCTTTGATATAATGAGAGCAACTAAGAACAGAGCAGGGAGGAGGAGCAGGAGGAAAAGATTAACATTAAACAGACACATGAGGTGGGAGGGAAAGGGATAGAAAAGGGAAATTGCATGGAAATGGAAGGAGACCCTCATTGTTATACAAAATTACATATAAGAGGTTGTGAGGGGAATGGAAAAAAAACAAGGAGAGAAATGAATTACAGTAGATGGGGTAGAGAGAGAAGATGGGAGGGGAGGGGAGGGGGCATATTAGAGGATAGGAAAGGTAGCAGAATACAACAGTTACTAATATGGCATTATGTAAAAATGTGGATGTGTAACCGATGTGATTCTGCAATCTGTATTTGGGGTAAAAATGGGAGTTCATAACCCATTTGAATCTAATGTATGAAATATGATATGTCAAGAGCTTTGTAATGTTTTGAACAACCAATAAAAAAAAAAAAAAGAAGTTCAAAACCCAGCTTCAGCAACTTAGCGAGACCTTAAGCAACTTAGCAAAACCCTGTCTCAAAAAATAAAAAAGGACTGGGGATGTAGCTCAATGGTAAGGCACCCCTGAGTTTAACATCCAGTATCAAACGAAAACAAAAACAACCATTAAACTTGAAACAATGGGTCACAAAATCAACCAAAGATCAAAACTGAGTAATATCCTGAAAAGCCTTATCAAATTGGCTGTCTTATCTTCCCCTCATGGGTCTTACAGAGGCTGATAAAAACATTAAATTGATTATCAAGAAAATGGGGAAAACCAGAAGAGAGAATGTAGATATACCAGTAGGGTGAAAATGCTTAGATGGTTATTAAGAAATGAGATGCTAGTCTGGAGGTGTAGCTCAGCAGCAGCACACTTGCCTAATATGCACAAGGCTCTGAATTCAATCCCCAGCACTGCAATAAAGAAAGAATTATTTAAAATTAGAAAAAAATAAATGGGGTGAATAAACAGACATCAATAAGGTTGGAACAAAGGGGTTCCAGAGTCAGTCTTAGAGAAAAGAGGCTTCCTGCATGTCATGAGTATCTTTTCTTCACATGTTTCTGAGTAAGCCATTTCTACTTTATTATGACACTATTCTGGACACCATCCTCTATTAAGAGTGATTCTCTCATACCACCCAAGACAGTGTGAGTATTTTGGGTTTTGATATTTTGTCTCCTTCAGCCATTAGGGATAATTTAAATTAATATCTGATAGCAAGCTGGTACTACTGTTACCAGAGTTCTCATTTTAGTTAGTTTTTTTTTTTCCACTGTGACAAAAAGACCTGACAAGAAAAACAGCGAGAAGGAAAAGTTCGTTTGGGGCTCACAATTTCAGAGGTCTTAGTCTATAGACAACTGAGTTCATTACTCTGGGCCCAAGATGAGACAGAACAGAGGAGGAAAGCAGTTCAGGATAAGACAATCAGGAAGTAGAGAGAGCTCTACTCATGAGGGACAAAATATAAACCTCAGAGGCATGCCCCCAGTGACCTGTCTCCTCCAGCCACACTCACCTGCCTATAGTTACATATTTAATCCATACAGTTGATTAATGCTATTGATTAGATTAGACTTCTCATAACCTAATTATTTTACCTCTGAATATCCTTGCATTGTCTCACACATATGTTTTTGGAAGACACCTTATATCTGAACTGTAACAATCCTAGAACAAAATCCCTGGCTCTAGTGGTCCCAACAGATCAGTCTTGCCCACACACTCCAATTTGCTAATCAAAGATAACCAGTGGTAAAGTTTTAATCAGTGTGGCCACACCAGGAAGAACAGATGGCAATACAGTGACAAAGATCTATCTTCAAGGGGCTCACAAAAACTGAGGTTTCATAGAAAATGAAAACAAAGGCAAGGTCTGGGGGTTTGTATGGCTGGGAGGTTTACTTGGACTGGCAGAGTAACTCATTCTGATCAGACTATGGTCTGATTGATCAATATCTCAGGACTAAAGCTCTGGGAAGGTCATCATCACTCAAGGGGGCAATTCAGTTCCCATCGTAACTTGATTGCTACTGCTTTAGGAGCTAGCCTCAGTTCTGTCTTAGAGGAACAATCTCATCATGGGGAGATCTGTTCTGTGAGGATAACTGTTGTAGGGTAGTTTTGGTCCCACATCATAAATATACTTATCAATCAGATCTGTGATTGCTAGAATCCAAGTTAACTGCAGTTAACTTGGAGTTGGTTAGGTCAGTGATGGGCACCTCCTTCTCTCAGTTGGAAATTATCTAGTCCAAAATCTAAGTATTCATTGTTGGGAGGTACTCACAAATTTTGTCGCGAGCTTCAGTCTAGGATTGTGCTTTGGTTTTAGTGTCCCTTTCAAAACTCATGTTGAAATTTGCTACTTTGATGGTATTAAAAGGCGGGACCTTTAAGATGTGATTAGGTCATGAGGGCAGATTTCTTCATGAGTAAGATTTTTTTTTTAAATTTTTTATTGTTGGCTGTTCAAAACATTACATAGTTCTTGATATATCATATTTCACAATTTGATTCAAGTGGGTTATGAGCTCCCATTTTTACCCCATATACAGATTGCAGAATCACATCAGTTACACATCCATTGATTTACATATTGCCATACTAGTGTCTGTTGTGTTCTGCTGCCTTTCCTATCCTCTACTATCCCCCCTCCCCTCCCCTCCCCTCCCCTCTTCTCTCTCTGCCCCCTCTACTGACATTCATTTGTCCCCCTTGTATTATTTTTCCCCTTCCCCTCACTTCCTCTTGTATGTACTTTTGTATAACTCTGAGGGTCTCCTTCCATTTCCATGCAATTTCCCTTCTCTCTCCCTTTCCCTCCCACCTCTCATCCCTGTTTACTGTTAATCTTCTTCTCATGCTCTTCAACCCTACTCTGTTCTTAGTTACTCTCCTTATATCAAAGAAGACATTTGGCATTTGATTTTTAGGGATTGGCTAGCTTCACTTAGCATAATCTGCTCTAATGCCATCCATTTCCCTGTAAATTCTATGATTTTGTCATTTTTTAATGCAGAGTAATACTCCATTGTGTATAAATGCCACATTTTTTTTTATCCATTCATCCATTGAAGGGCATCTAGGTTGGTTCCACAGTCTAGCTATTGTGAATTGTGCTGCTATGAACATCGATGTAGCAGTGTCCCTGTAGCATGCTCTTTTTAGGTCTTTAGGGAATAGACCAAGAAGGGGAATAGCTGGGTCAAATGGTGGTTCCATTCCCAGCTTTCCAAGAAATCTCCATACTGCTTTCCAAATTGGCTGCACCAATTTGCAGTCCCACCAGCAATGTACAAGTGTACCCTTTTCCCCACATCCTCGCCAGCACTTGTTGTTGTTTGACTTCATAATGGCTGCCAATCTAACTGGAGTGAGATGGTATCTTAGGGTGGTTTTGATTTGCATTTCTCTGACAGCTAGAGATGGTGAGCATTTTTTCATGTACTTGTTGATCGATTGTATGTCCTCCTCTGAGAAGTGTCTGTTCAGGTCCTTGGCCCATTTGTTGATTGGGTTGTTTGTTCTCTTATTGTCTAATTTTTTGAGTTCTTTGTATACTCTGGATATTAGGGCTCTATCTGAAGTGTGAGGAGTAAAGATTTGTTCCCAGGATGTAGGCTCTCTATTTACCTCTCTTATTGTTTCTTTTGCTGAGAAAAAACTTTTTAGTTTGAGTAAGTCCCATTTGTTGATTCTAGTTATTAACTTTTGTGCTATGGGTGTCCTATTGAGGAATTTGGAGCCCAACCCCACAGTATGTAGATCGTAGCCAACTTTTTCTTCTATCAGATGGCGTGTCTCTGATTTGATATCAAGCTCCTTGATCCATTTTGAATTAACTTTTGTGCATGGCGAGAGAAAGGGATTCAGTTTCATTTTGTTGCATATGGATTTCTAGTTTTCCCAGCACCATTTGTTGAAGATGCTATCCTTCCCATGAGTAAGATTAATGCTCTTATCTCACGTGAGTTCCTGATGAGTTCAGCCTGATTTCATGTCTCTGTTCTCCCTGTCTCTGTGCACAGTTCCTCACCATGTGATACATTTCACCATGCAGGAGTAGCAAGAAGACTGCCTCTGGATAGGGCCTTTCATGTTGCACTTTCTAGCCTCCAAAATTGTGAGGGGGAAAACACACACATGCACACACACACACACACACACACACGTATATTTATAAATTACTCAATCTGTAGTATTCTGTTATAATAGCAAAAAATTGGACTAAGATAATTCTTTCTGTGATTTATGCCTGCTTCAGGAGAACAGAGCAAGAGGAAGGTGTTGGTGATCTTCTTGCTTCTACTGTTTTCTCAAATGCCATGGTACTATGCTTTAGAGAACCATGATCTGAACCCCATTACATTAGCACTGACAGCCAGATTACATGCCTGTCTCAAAATAAAACATAAATAGGTCTAGGAATGTGGCTCAGTGGTTAAGTGCCTCCCAGATTTAATCTCTGATACAAGAAACAAGCAAGCAAACAAACAAACAAACAAAAAACAATAAAAAACCCCAAACAACAACAACAAACAAAAACAAAACCAAAAAAGAACCCAAAAACACACAACCAAAAAGCAAAAATGAAACAAACAAAATGATTAGCATTGATGCCTGAAATCCAGAACACCACAGTGTGCTTAGGCAAATGTTCCTTCCAAAGGTGGAAAAAATGTGGATATAAGTGGAGAGAAGAATAGTAGCTTAAAGTAAAAGAATGAATAAATGGGTTGTGTAATGAGGGAAATTCAATATTATATCAACACTTGGACAGAAACTCAGAGCAAGCGATGATATTGTCTCTCAGCACAATTATATCAGATGCCTGAAAGTATAACAGTGGCTGTTCCCTTGGGAGTTGTCATGGGCATTTACTTTGACTTCTGTTTCCTTTGCCCTTTTACAAAATTACTTCCCTTCCCTGTGCCTTGTGCAAGGGTCATGTTCCCTCCCTATGCCTAGTATTCTGAATTCTAAAGAAAAGCCCTACCTAAATGGTTAAGATGTTAACTGCTAAATAATTTTTCTGTATCTTTACAGAACTCAGAACATCTGAGACCTTCAGATAACATCAGAATGTGTAATGCCTGTACTTGCGCTGTGTGTGTTTGTGTGTGTTATTCCTGGGGATAGGATCCAGGGCCTCAGTCATGCTAGGCAAGTACTCTACCACTGAGCTACATCCCCACTCCCCCGCCTTGTTCTTCTAATCCTGTGTATCAGCTAATACAAAGGATATAAATTAATGGGAGGTTTAACATGCAGAAAAAGTAATATACCTGTATAAAGAGTAACAGAAACAAGCCCCAGGAGGTTGAGGTCCCTAGTGATATCTTGACCAGAGAAGAAGGGAAAAAGAGACATAAACCCTGGAGGACAGCTGAAGAACCCACTCAGTGCATAGTCTTCCTGCCCATTGCTCCCTGCACTTCCTGTCACTTGAAAAGAACTTTATGGCGCAGGGGTCATAGCTCAGTGCTAGTTGCTTACCTAGCACGTGTGAGGCACTGGGTTTGATTCTTAGCATGGCACCTTAATAAAATAAAGGTTCATTGACAGCTTAAAAAAAAAAAAAAAGAACTTTACGCCATCAGGATGGAGTTTTGAGGATCATAATGCCTCTATCTTCCAAGATTCTGGCCTTTGAATAAACCTGACTCCTTTCCATCATTCTCTCTCTTTTTTTTTTTTCTTTCCCCAGCCTTTCTACCATTTTTTTAAAATTGCTGTTACAATTATCTCTCTTTTTTTTAAATTTTTTATTGTTGGTTGTTCAAAACATTACATAGTTCTTGATATATCATATTTCACACTTTGATTCAAGTGGGTTATGAGCTCCCATTTTTACCCCATATACAGATTGCAGAATCACATCAGTTACACATCCATTGATTTACATATTGCCATACTAGTGTCTGTTGTGTTCTGCTGCCTTTCCTATCCTCTACTATCCCCCCTCCCCTCCCCTCCCCTCCCCTCTTCTCTCTCTGCCCCCTCTACTGACATTCATTTGTCCCCCTTGTATTATTTTTCCCTTTCCCCTCACTTCCTCTTGTATGTACTTTTGTATAACTCTGAGGGTCTCCTTCCATTTCCATGCAATTTCCCTTCTCTCTCCCTTTCCCTCCCACCTCTCATCCCTGTTTACTGTTAATCTTCTTCTCATGCTCTTTGACCCTACTCTGTTCTTAGTTACTCTCCTTATATCAAAGAATGGCCGAGTGGTCTAAGGCGCCAGACTCAAGCTCCGCTTCTCCATCATTCTCATCTGCTAAATATTGGCTTTTGAGCAGTGAGCAGCCCTAACTGGGTCTGGTAACAAAAAGGTGAAGCCATATATTTCTTTTTTTTTTTTTTTAATTTTTTATTGTGGGTTGTTCAAAACATTACAAATTTCTTGACATATCATATTCCACACTTTGATTCAAGTGGGTTATGAACTCCCACCTTCACCCCATACCCAGATTGCAGAATCACATCAGTTACACATCCATTGATTTACAAATTGCCATACTAGTGTCTGTTGTGCTCCGCTGCCTTTCCCGTCCTCCACCCTCCCCCCTCCCCACCTCTCCCCTCCCCTCCCCTCCTCTCTCTCTACCTCCTCCACTGTATAACCCTGAGGGTCTCCTTCCATTACCATGCAATTTCCCTTCTCTCTCCCTTTCCCTCCCACCTCTCATCCCTGTTAAATGTTAATCTTCTTCTCCTGCTCTTCGTCCCTACTCTGTTCTTAGTTACTCTCCTTATATCAAAGAAGACATTTGGCATTTGTTTTTTAGGGATTGGCTAGCTTCACTTAGCATAATCTGCTCTAATGCCATCCATTTCCCTGTAAATTCTATGATTTTGTCATTTTTTAATGCAGAGTAATACTCCATTGTGTATAAATGCCACATTTTTTTTATCCATTCGTCTATTGAAGGGCATCTAGGTTGGTTCCACAGTCTTGCTATTGTGAACTGTGCTGCTATGAACATCGATGTAGCAGTGTCCCTGTAGCATGCCCTTTTTAGGTCTTTAGGGAATAGACCAAGAAGGGGAATAGCTGGGTCAAATGGTGGCTCCATTCCCAACTTTCCAAGAAATCTCCATACTGCTTTCCAAATTGGCTGCACCGATCTGCAGTCCCACCAGCAATGTACAAGTGTACCCTTTTCCCCACATCCTCGCCAGCACTTGTTGTTGTTTGACTTCTTAATGGCTGCCAATCTTACCGGAGTGAGATGGTATCTTAGGGTGGTTTTGATTTGCATTTCTCTGACAGCTAGAGATGTTGAACATTTTTTCATGTACTTGTTGATTGACTGTATATCCTCCTCTGAGAAGTGTCTGTTCAGGTCCTTGGCCCATTTGTTGATTGGGTTGTTTGTTCTCTTATTGTCTAATTTTTTGAGTTCTTTGTATACTCTGGATATTAGGGCTCTATCTGAAGTGTGAGGAGTAAAGATTTGTTCACAGGGTGTAGGCTCCCTATTTACCTCTCTTATTGTTTCTTTTGCTGAGAAAAAACTTTTTAGTTTGATTAAGTCCCATTTGTTGATTCTAGTTATTAACTTTTGTGCTATGGGTGTCCTATTGAGGAATTTGGAGCCCGACCCCACCGACTGTAGATCGTAGCCAACTTTTTCTTCTATCAGACGGCGCGTCTCTGATTTGATATCAAGCTCCTTGATCCATTTTGAATTCACTTTTGTGCATGGCGAGAGAAAGGGATTCAGTTTCATTTTGTTGCATATGGATTTCCAGTTTTCCCAGCACCATTTGTTGAAGATGCTATCCTTCCTCCATTGCATGTTTTTAGCCCCTTTATCAAATATAAGAAAGTTGTAGTTTTGTGGATTGGTTTCTGTGTCCTCTATTCTGTACCATTGGTCCACCCGTCTGTTTTGGTACCAGTACCATGCTGTTTTTGTTACTATTGCTCTGTAGTATAGTTTGAAGTCTGGTATCGCTATACCGCCTGATTCACACTTCCTGCTTAGCATTGTTTTTGCTATTCTGGGTCTTTTATTTTTCCATATGAATTTCATGATTGCTTTCTCTATTTCTACAAGAAATGCCGTTGGGATTTTGATTGGCATTGCATTAAACCTATAGAGAACTTTTGGTAATATCGCCATTTTGATGATGTTAGTTCTGCCTATCCATGAACAGGGTATATTTTTCCATCTTCTAAGATCTTCTTCTATTTCTCTCTTTAGGGTTCTGTAGTTTTCATTGTATAAGTCTTTCACCTCTTTTGTTAGGTTGATTCCCAAGTATTTTATTTTTTTTGAAGATATTTTGAATGGAGTGGTTGTCCTCATTTCCATTTCAGAGGATTTGTCGCTGATATACAGGAATGCCTTTGATTTATGCGTGTTGATTTTATATCCTGCCACTTTGCTGAATTCATTTATTAGCTCTAATAGTTTCTTTGTAGAGCCTTTTGGGTCTGCTAGGTATAGAATCATATCATCTGCAAATAGTGATAATTTAAGTTCTTCTTTTCCTATTTTTATGCCTTTAATTTCTTTCGTCTGTCTAATTGCTCTGGCCAATGTTTCGAGAACTATGTTGAACAGAAGTGGTGAGAGAGGGCATCCCTGTCTTGTTACAGATTTTAGAGGGAATGCCTTCAGTTTTTCTCCATTCAGAATGATGCTAGCCTGAGGCTTAGCATAGATTGCTTTTACAATATTGAGGTATGTTCCTGTTATCCCTAGTTTTTCTAGAGCTTTGAACATAAAGGGATGCTGTACTTTGTCGAATGCTTTTTCCGCATCTATCGAGATGATCATATGGTTCTTATTTTTAAGTCTATTGATGTGGTGAATAACATTTATTGATTTCCGTATATTGAACCAGCCTTGCATCCCAGGGATGAATCCTACTTGATCATGGTGTACAATTTTTTTGATATGTTTTTGTATCCGATTCGCCAGAATTTTATTGAGGATTTTTGCATCTAGGTTCATTAGAGATATTGGTCTGTAGTTTTCTTTCTTTGAAGTGTCTTTGTCTGGTTTAGGTATCAGGGTGATGTTGGCCTCATAGAATGAATTTGGAAGTTCTCCCTCCTTTTCTATTTCCTGAAGTAGCTTGAAAAGTATTGGTATTAGTTCTTCTTTAAAGGTTTTGTAAAATTCTGCTGTATACCCATCTGGACCTGGGCTTTTCTTAGTTGGTAGTCTTTTTATGGTTTCTTCTATTTCCTCAATTGATATTGGTCTGTTTAGGTTTTCTATATCCTCCTGACTCAATCTGGGCAGATCATATGACTTAAGAAATTTATCTATGCCTTCACTATCTTCTAATTTGTTGGAGTATAAGGATTCAAAATAATTTTTGATTATCTTCTGTATTTCTGAAGTGTCTGTTGTGATATTGCCTTTTTCATCCCGTATGCTAGTAATTTGAGTTCTCTCTCTTCTTCTCTTCGCTAGCATGAAGCCATATATTTCTAAGACCTTTCCTGCTTAGGAAACTGACAAGATCAAACTGAAGCCTGTAACTTGAGTAGCTTCCCCTTGGGAGATTTTTTCCTATGATGGGATAGTGGACTGACTGGTTATTAATGATTGAATGGGATTCAAAATATGTGCTATTATCTTTTGACTTTTGTGATCCTTTTACTATAAGGGGTGTGTGGTCAAAGACCAGGCACTTGCCTGTGGTATAATAAGTAAATATTTGATCTTTGTTCCTGGTTCCTGAGACATAGCTTCAAAAATCCTAGGAATTCATGGGATTTTGTAAGCTAATGCCTGATCCACAGGAGGGGGAATGTCTCTAAATTGTTCAGGATGGGGAACCAGTCATGTGACTAGAGAGTTGGAACTTTCAGCTCTACCATCACCGTCCCCACCCCACCTCTGGGGGAGGTAGGGAGGCTAGGGATTGAGTTCAGTCAATCAAAATGGGCCACAATGTAATTAATTTTGCCCATGTAATGAGAATTCCATGAAAAACTCTTAAACTGTTGGTGTGCTTATGGTTTTTCCCTTAGAGAAATAAATAAATAAGAAATGAGGTATATAGTCTTATTCTATATTTGGAATTTCTGTGAAAGCCAGTAGTTATTTTATATGTATAAGAGAAAAGGGTTTATGTCCACTGGAAAAATAAAGCTAATTGACCAAATTGTCAAATAACACTAGAATAAAAAAAAAGCCTATCAAGAGAAGAGCAATATTTTAGTTCCCTTATTAAACTCATGTGAATTATAAATTTGATTGCTTCAGAGGGATGTGCTTACATAAGTTGGAATCCAATGATATCTGTATCTATTAAACATTTGTGGAATTTTAAATAGATGGACTAATGAAAACTCAAATCATTTCAAGAAAAACTGTAGTTTTACTCTATTTACATTTTCAGATACAGAGTTTTTCTCATGAAAAGAATTGTAAGAGAAATACAGAAAGCAATGCTTTTACTTATAACAGATCAAATTTTGAGCAAGTATAATTTTTTAATGTATTAAGGTTGGATAATAGTAATAATTAGTAATAAAAATATCATAAAGAAAAACATAAGTCATCTTCATTAATGATATAGTTTCTTCAAGATGAATGGCATGAGTAATGGCCATGGACCTGACCAACTCAGGTGTCCCACAAGAGAACCCCCTGTGTGGAGGCATAGTTGGCTAAGGACCTCTACCTGCTGCATCTATGAATGCTGTAGCCACCAGCCCCCTGTACCAGCCAGGAGTTGAGCATGGTGCTAGTGTTAATGTGAACCCATTCTTAGGAGATTGCTTTAACAAGGGACTTTGGCTCAAGGACTCCCCACCAATCAGGATGCAGCATTCATAGCTTGCAAGGCAGTCTGAGACTCCTGTCCAACACTCCCTCTTCCCTTTCTCTTTCCCAGCTGTCAGACATGCATGACTTTCTGAAGCTTTTTCATGTTTTATCCTGCTCTTCATAGATGTCTCTTGCACATTGAATTCCATCTTTGGGACTGCTTCTCAGATGATCCAGACTGATACAGAGTATTTGTTGTTTCTTATCACATAGGAAGGAGTTTCAGAACCATCAATATCACATTTCAAATGCGCCAATTTAAAAAAAAATTCCAAATATAAACATACTAAATGTATAATATGATGAGTTTTAGCTTATTTTTGTAGAAATATATTTTTCTAAAAGTGTAACAGTATTATTTTTTGAGAAGTAATCTTATCAACAATTTTGCTTTCTTTGTTGTATTTTTCTATGTATGAAAAAAGAATAAATAATAAGGTTAAAAAGTCTGAGGTTTGGGGTTGTGGCTAGAGCACTTGCCTAGCATGTGTGAGGCCCTGGGTTTGAGTCTCAGCATCACATATAAATAAATAAAATAAAGATTCATTTACAACTAAAATAAATATATATATTTTTAAAAAGTCTGTGGTATGACCATTCCTAAGGTTATAGACACAAAGATGACTCTCTGAAATTCCAGGGAAATTTTTAGATGTATCATTATGATGGCATTCCTATTTGATATTATTTTATTTCATCTGTTCAATAAATTCAAGGAAAATTGCACGTTTGTGATATACTCACTGAGGATGCACCTCTGCTTAGTGACCTGCAGGGGGCACTGTGATAGTAGCTGTGAAAGAAAAGGTCTTTGGATGGAGACTGTAAAGGTTATTATTATGTAAAATCAGTTAATAGACCGGAATCTGCTATAATGTACCAAAAAAAGCCTACTTTGAAAAATCCATTGTGACTGAGTAAAAATGCCTACAAATGATGTAGCTTATCCTGAATAAGTATCACTGGATTAAAAAAAAAAATAGCCTTGTACATCCACAAATACAAGAAGAATAGAACTCAGGCAAATAAGATAAAAGAAATGCAGAAATAGAGGTGCTGACTAGTGCTTTAAGAATCATTACAAACAGGGTTAATAAACTAATTTGAACTCTAACAGAGTACTGCTTTAGATCAATTCCAAGAGAAAGGGTGTTAGTTTAGTGGTGTTAGTTCAGCTAACCCATTTGGATCCAGAATTCTGAGAGCTATTAGTGTGATCTGAGCCAGTATTAATGACTGTAGGTAAAGGTTGTTTCTAATAGAAAATTCAAGATGAATTTTCTATTAGAAACAACCTTTACCTATGAATTTTTATAGCTTCAGTGAATAATTTAAGCTATATTAAACAATAAAAAAAATCATTAGCCTGGGTTAACTAAAAAAAGACTGCATATTCCAGTCTTATCCACCAAATCACTTTTGGCAATTCATTGACTCTCTTTTTAGGAACAGCAACCTGTGCAATTGCATGATACCATCTTTGAGAAGGGCTCCATACTTTAATTCTCTGCTGCCCTTTCTTGAAATTCTTAGTAATTTTGAATAGAAGTTTTATATTTTCAGTCTGCTGTAGGGGCTGCAAGTTACACAGCTGGTTCTGTTTTTTTTTTTTTTTTTTTTTTTTTTTTGAGCACTTCCTTATTTGATACAAATGGGCTGTATCAGAACTGCAAGGAAGCTTGTGTTGTCAAACCAATCTCAATGTCATGTCAAGGTCTGCCTGCGACATTTTTAGGAAGGATTGTGAGGTCTTATCTGGGAAAGTGAGAAAGTGTTTTGGCTAATTAGCATGTCAGCTGTAAACTGGAAAGAGGATCCTCATGGGACACATGTGCCATCTCTGAACACATGACCTCTAAAGCCCTTCTAGTCTGAAATTCTATATGATTGTTAAGCAAAGATCACAATAATTTTGAGAAAATGGGAAATTTTGCTCCAATATTATAAGGAAGTGATATAGAGAATTCCTAACTGAATATACATCATGACTGTCACACAGGTGAGGATGTAGAATATAGTACAATATAGAAATAGAGTTAGAAAATACCTTAACTGTGAAATCACAAAATATTTTTATTTCATTTCCTCTTTCTATAAGGACACAATTCATGTTATGTTAGGATTCATCCTAGTATCCTCATTTGATCTACATTACCTCTTGAAAGGCTCTATCTCCAAATACAGTCACATTTTGAGATACTAGGGGTTAGTATTTCAACATAAGAATTAGAAAGGACATAATTTGGCTCATAGAATTTACTTGAAGTTACCCAAACATCCAGAATGCTTGCTTCTGATGTTATCAAAACTCAAGTGGTAAGCCAGGCATAGTGGCACTGGCCTCTAGTTCCAGCTACTCAAGAGGTTGAGGCAGGAGTATTGCTTGAGCCCAGGAGTTCAAATCCAGCCTGGACAACGTAGATCCTAGTTTGAAAACAAAAACAAAACAAACAACTACAATAAAACCCCAAATTTAAATATTCAGTTCCAGGCTGGGATTTAAAAAGCATAATTGAGAACTTTCTTCAGAATTGTTTATACATGTATATGTATTCTTTTGATTTACATTTACTATTACTATGAAAGATTTTTTCATCTTATTTTATGTTTTTATTTTAAATATGTTTTTGCTATTTCCTTTGTTTCAGATTTTTCTCTTTTTTAGTTACTTAAGCGAAGCATGAATTAATTCTTGTAAAGTATTGAAGCAAATCATTTAAATATGTAGAATACAATGTAAAAATTCCTTCCTCACTCTTCCTGGCTCCCACTCCTCTTACATTGTTAGTGGTTATGCCTTCTGGCTCCTTTCCTATGCATATATAATAAAAATCATTAATAAATGTATCATGAAATACAGGTAAGTGCTTCTTAGTAGGCAGTATATCAGTCTCATAAGGAAACACATAAATGGGTTTTGTTTTTGCACAGATGTATATCATAAATAAGAGTAAATACCTTTGGTGATGGCCACAGTTGATGGGCCCTGCTAGAGACTAATTAGACATATTTGAAACCGCCTCCAGGTCAAGTCTGAAATCAGCATCTCCTAAAGGACATGCTATTTCTTTGAAATTTTGTTGCATTATGTCTAATTTTATGTTTAGCACAGGTCACCCACATAGAAAATGTCTTTCTTTTGGTTAAGTTGCAATGAGATTTTATTTTTACACCTATCTACATCATTGTCATAATAATTTAGATGAATATATAATTTTATAAAGATATTTCAATTCATTTATGTTGAATAAAAAGTTTGTTTACAGACATTTGCTGGTGTAGATGTAGGAATTAGAGTGTATGTCAAAAGGTATAAACATTATTAATCATAAAATCCTTTTTAAGTGTTGCAATAAAATAAAATATGAGATTAAATGATACCACTAAAAGTCTTTTTCCAAAGGCAGAAAGCACATTTTTTTTTCTTTTACTCTGAATAAATGCAATTTAACAAGAAATTATTTTAGTTTTCTAAACTTTCCTTGCACACATTGGCTACTAGAAAATTTTATTTGAAAACAAATCACTATCTTCACAAAGTTGTGATAGTTAATTACATTTAGATTGGACAATTAAGAGATATGAAAATACTGATAAATAGAAAATTCAAAATAAAAAACATAAAGCAAAGATATAACAATTTAAGTGAGTAGGTCAAATTTGAAATAGCCCACTCTTATGCAAATAGAGGGGATGATGAAAATACCAAACTTTTGATAGCCTATTAAAGAGATAAAGAGAAAAAATATAAATATATATTATATACATAATGTTTTATATATATATTGTTTGGAAACATGGTAACCAACAATTTACTTCACACTATGTATTTATGCAGTTCTCCCATCAACAAATAGAGTATATTAGCTCTTACTTTGAAAGTTGCCTGAACTTTTGGTTTCTTTCAGTCAATAAAATCATCATAAATGATTCAGTGCATTTCATACTGTATTAGTCCATTTTTCATTATGGTAACAAAGTACTTGAGATATGCTACTTAATAAAGTGGTTTATTTTGGTTCTGGAGGTTGATGTCCTACTTCCTGGCAGGGTCCTCAAATGGTACAGGACAACACATGACAAGAGCCAGCTAGTGCATATGTACATGTGTATATGTCTGGTCTCTCTCTTCTTGTAAAGTCATCATGATTCAATTGTGGGTACTCCATTCTAAAGGCCTTGTTTAATCCTAATCAATTCCCAAAGGTCTTACCTCTAAACACCATGGTCAGATTAAGTTTTCATTTCTTAATACCTCCCAATGGGGATTAGATTTCAACACGTGTAGTTTTGGGAGACATTTAGACTTTATCCAAACTGTAGCATACACCTAAGCTTTAAGCCTCCTGACAGCCCCACTTTCCCCATCTTGGGAGTCAGGTACAATGCTGAAGAGTTCAGGCTTGACCACTCAATGATGAGAAGACACGAGGAGGATGAGCTCATCTGGGATGTTTCAGCTGCAGGTATACTTCTGACTGAACACAGCATCACATGTAGCTTCAGATACAATGCCTGCAGCAGAAGAACCATCCAACTGAGTTCAGTTAAGAAACAGTACCATGAGAAATAACAAATCATTTTAATTTAAACCACTAAATTTTAATGTGATTTTTTTAAACTAAGCAAGTAATAACTAAAATTTCTTATTTAAATGTTTACGTATTAATATTATTTGACTGTCTCATTTAAAAATCAATTGAAATTGCACCAGTGTTAAGAAATGAGACCTCAGAAATGTATTGATGTCCTAACTATGGGAGTGTGTTTGCTATAAAAGTGAGTTGGGAGCCAAATGCAGTGGTGCATGCCTGTATTCCCAGCAGCTCAGGAGGCTGAGGCAGGAGGATTGTGAGTTCAAAGTCAGCCTCTGCAACTTAGTAGGCCATAAGTGACTACAGAACACCCTGTCTCTAAATAAAATATTATAAAAAGGGCTGGGGATGTGGCTCAGTGGTTAAGCCCTGGTACCTAAAAAAAAACACCAACCAACCAAACAAAAAAGTAACTTGGGTCCTCTCTTGATTACTGTGTCATGCATGCTCACCTGCCCTTCTGCCATGCCAGAGGTAGCATGGTGGCCCTCACCAAGTGCCAGCACCATGCTCTTGGACTTTAGAGCATGAACCAGCCTTTAGAACCGTGAACCAAATTAATTCTGTTATTTAAAAATTAGTCTGTGACATTCTGTTATAGCAGCAGAAAATGGACTTAAACACATATTTTTAAATGAAAAATAAACTTAAGAATATTTTCTTTATTTTGGTCAAATGGGGGATTGAACTCAGGACCTCATACATAGTAAGTAAGCAAATGCTCTAACACTGAACTACATCCCCATAGTTTTTTTTTTTTTTTTTTTTTTTTGGTACAGAGGATTGAAACCAGGGTGCTTTTACCTCTGAGCCACATCCCAGCCCCTTTTCATTTTTAAATTATTTTGAGACAAGGTTGTTGCTGAGGTTGGCCTCCAACTAAGGATCTTTCTGCTCTACCTCCTGTGTCTTTGGGATTGTAGGCATGTGCCACCATGTTGACTGTATATGTTTTTCTTTGCTTGTATATTTGCCCTGAAGAGAAAATTTCAGGGAAATAAAATCATAAGAAATTTAATTAATTTGTTTTCTTTATTCTACAAGTAATGTTTCCATTTCATTTCTTGGCATGATTTACAGAGGAAGATAATGCGTTAAATACTCTCATTTTGTTATTATGCAAATGTTCTTTTTTGTAAATCTTTGACTGCAGCATGAAATTTAATTATATCTCTATATGTGACTTTTATTCTGCTACCATACAAAAGCAAAAAATATATATATTTTTTCAGTTCTGGGGATTGAACCCAGGGCCTTGGACATGCTAGGCAAATGCTCTACCATTGAGCTATACCCCTGGCCTTACAAAATCAAATTTAAAAATAGACTTTAAAAATTTAGCTCAAATCTTTGTGGTTTATTAATGTTTTTGCTCTTATTGTTATTATTATTGTTATTTTGCAGTACTGGGAATTGAACTCAGGGCTTTACATATGCTAGTCATATGTACCACTGAGCTACATCCCAAGTCCTTTGTGATGTTTTTAAAAAATGTTTTAACTTCCTACTTTTATGTATAAGAATACAAAAACCTCTATCTAAATAATGATAAAGCAGTTCGGAGTTACAAGAATAGATCTTTCTTTGGAGTTCAGAGCTACTTAAACAGGCAGAAGGCCCCCTGGAGGACATGAAGGTTTAAGTGGCTAAAATTGGAGGATCCTAAATTAAATGACTTTCCCTTTTAATGGTAGTGCTAGAACTGGAGTTCTGGCTCCTTCTCAATCCAGCTACTCTTCCATACTATTGAAGCAATCTAATTTATACATAATTATCCCCCAAGCTAATAGGGTTTTTTGTATATCTCTAGAAAACTTGGTTAAAAATACAATGAAGAAAGCAGAATTAAAAATGATTAATGATTTCACAAAGAATTTATGAGAGTAGCTGAAAATACATATGCCACAACTGTTATCTTAATCTGTAGGACTGTGATAATATTTTGGGACACATGGCTTCCACAAGGAGAAAGCTATAGAGCATGGCTCACAGCCTGGCAATTGATACAGTTTTGCTGAAGATTTACAGATATGGAAAGCAGAGAGTAATGTAGAACTACAAAGGCCTAACTGGCCCCAAACCAACACTGCTAGAACTCAAGTCTTAGTCCCCTTATTGTGATGTGTACTTCAAAAAAGTAAAACCCTCAGTGTCTAAGCCTAATGACAGAAGACAAGACATGAAAGATTTTCCTTCCTCCTTGTAATGAAAGGTAATCTTCCCTTTCCTTATTTCCTGTTCCAGTATCTGTCTTATCTCAGGGTGACTGATGGGAGAACATACACATTTTTAAGAGAAAATCTGTACACATCTCTTACATAGAGGATGTAGTCTTGCTCTCCACAAAGCCTCTAGACCAATGGCTTCAAAACCCATAGAACATTTTTCTTAAATCATTGGCACTCTTGAATAAGGTAATAGCATTTGATACCCATTTAAAATAAATTAATAACAAGCTTATACCCAAACTAAAAATAATGTACAAGTGAATGTTGATTTTGTGTAAGCAGCTGAGGAAGAATAGTGGGATTAAGAAGTTGTATAGATAGGAATTGGAAAATTGAGTTTTAGTAGACCAGTAATTCATCTGCTTACAAAAGAATATTATGAGACTTGGCTAAACAGCATGAAACCATTTAGGCATTCCCAGGCAGTGAATGTGCCTGAAGAATAGAGCCTGAGACTATGAATTTAAAAAATATTTAAAGTAGAAAATAAATCAGAATTTCTAGATTTTTAAAAATCTGCCTCTTTACCAAAACTCATTTTCTTCATCCATAATAGAAATATGTCCAGTGGTATATTAGTGGACAAGCTTTTAAGGTTGTGTATGTGCTGTAATATTCTGTCATTCAGTTGGACCTTCCACGATTTTTTCTTAAGAGGGTATAGTTTTCTCCACTCTAATTTCATGCTACTTATCTAGGTTTTTAATTTATGTTTGTTCATTGTTTTATTTATTATTATTATTTTTGATACCAAGGATTGAACCCAGGGGCACTCAACCACCGAGACACATTTCCAGCCCTTTTTTTGTATTTTATTTAGAGACAGGGTCTCACTGAATTGCTTAAGGCCTTGCTAAGTTGCTAAGGCTGACTATAAACTTGTGATCTTCTTGCCTCATCTTCCTGAGCTGCTGGGATTACAGGTGTGCACCACCACACCTGGCCTCATTGTTTTATTTTTATTTTATTTATTTATTTTGTGGTGTTGGGGAATCCAACTTGGGTCCTCCCACACATTAGGCAAACCCTATTCCACTGAACTACATCCCCAACCCCACTCATTATTTTCACCGTGGTGAATTGCTGTTATGGTTTAGATATTAGGTGTCCCCCTAAACTTATGTGTAAGAAATACAAGAATGTTTAGCCAGGCGAGGTGGCACACACCTGTAATCCCAGTAGCTCGGGAGGCTAAGACAGGAGGATTGCAAGTTCAAAGTCAGCCTCAGCAAAAAGTAAGGCGTTAAGCAACTCAGTGAGACCCTGTCTCTAAATAAAATACAAAAAAATAGGGCTGGGAAAGTGGTCCAGTTGTCAAGTGCCCCTGAGTTAAATTCCCGGTATCCCCCCACCAAAAAAAAAGAAGAAGAAGAAGAAGAAGAAAGAAATACCAGAATGTTTAAAGATGAGATGATTGGATTATGAGAACTTTAATTTATTTAATTGGTGCCTTAACCTATTGATATGGATTAACTGAATGGTAACTATAGACAGGTGGGAAGTAGTTGGAGGAGATGGGTCACTGGAGGTGTGTCTTTAGGGTTTATATTTTTTTTTTAAATTTTTTTCTAGTTGTAGACAGACACAATACCTTTATTTTATTTATTTGTTTTTATGTGGTCCTGAGGCTCGAACCCAGTGCCTCACACGTGCAAGACAAATGCTCTACCAACTGAGCTACAACCCCAGCCCTAGGGTTTATTTTTTGTCCCTGGTGAGCAGAGCTTTTTCTGCTTCCTGATTGCCATGCCCTGAGCTGATTTTCTTCTCCACATCCTTCCACCATGATGTTTTGACTTATTTTGGGCACAGAGCAATGTAGTCAGCTGTTTATAGACTAAGACCTCTAAAACTGTGAACCCCAAATAAAATTTTCCACTTCTAAAATTGTTCTTGTCTTGTCTTTTAGTCACAGTGGTGGAAAAGCTGACTAAAACAATTGCTCTTCAGAGGATTTTGTGAGGGAATTATTATTATTATTATTATTGGTAGTAGTAGTAGTAGTAGTAGTATTTTTTGTAGCATGAAAATTGTGATTGCCTGGCAGGAAACAAGATTGGAAGTGGGAAACTTCTGCATATGTTGTGTTTGTGAGTTCTTTGATTTTATAACAAGCCACTAGGTAGATTTATATTACATAAAGTCATCCGAGGAAAAAGTTGAGGCTCATAGAAGTTAAATAATTTGCCAAATACCATGCTTACTTTGGATCAGATCCTTTGTATTACACAATTTAATGTTATTAATCCTGTAAGGTACTGTATTTATTCTGTTTAGGGGGAAACCAAGGCTCAATGCTTTTTATAATTCAAACTCACTGCTACTTAATTTAAGGTCCAGGGCTTCACCTGAACACACTGTGGACAAACTTGTAGACTTGGAGCTGAGATCTTACATAAGTTGGGGACTATACAGACCACTTCCCAATTTAGAGAAGCTCCATTTGTAGCTTTCCACCTTAACACTGCTCTAATGGTAGATTTTAGGTGTCAACTTCATTGAATTAAGGAATACTTAGAAATCTGTTAAGCACTGTTTGTGGTGTATTTTAGGGTATTTCCAGAGAAGATTAGCATGTGAGTCTAAGTAGACCAGGTAGGAAAGTCTGATAGGCACCATGTAATTGGCTGGGGAGTCGGAGGAAAGAAAAAACAAACCATAAAAAGGTGAATGTTTGCCTACCTATCTGGTAGCTGAGTGCATTCTTTCCGTCTGTCCTTGGATATTAGAACTGTAGGCTCTGGCCTTTTACATGAGGTCTTAGGCCTTTGGCCCCAGACTGAGAGTTGTACCACCAGTTTCCTTTGTTTTGATGTCTTCAAACTTGAACTTAGCCATGCTCCTAGGGTCTCCAGTTTATAGACAAGCTGTCAGGGGACCTCTCAGCCTCCCAAATCATGTGAGCCAATTCCCCTAATAAACCCCCTTTCATATCTGTGCCTCCACCTCTCTTCCATCTCTTTTTAGAACTGTGACTAATACCAACCTCTTACTGCAAGTAAGACTTCTGCAGTAGTGGGTACAATGACTCACACCTGTAATCCCAGCTACTCAGGAGGCTGACAGGAGGATTGTAAATTTGGTGCCAGCCTGAGCAACTTAGAGAGACTGTGGTTCAAAATTAAAAAGAGAAAAGGGCGGGCTGGGAATGTGGCTCAAGTGGTAGCACGCTTGCCTCACATGTGTGAGGCACTGGGTTAGATTCTCAGCACCACATAAAAATAAAATAAAGATGTTGTGTCCACCTAAAAACTAAAAAATAATTATTAAAAAAAGAAAGAAAAGGGCTATAGCTAAATGTAGAACACTTGCCTAGCATACCCACAGCTCTGGGATCAATAGCAAGTACAGAGAGATAGACACACACATACTAACTTCTGCAGTGATAACAAAAATTGGAGAAAGGTTGCCTGAGCTGAGAGAGAAAACTAAAAGTATATATGGAATGTCTTTTTGAGTCGACCATAAACTTCTGGGAAATTAGATGAATGGATCCTTTATACAATGTAAAGCAACTTACCCCTTCTTTTTAGGAGAATCCATGAATAACAAGAATATAGAAGTCTTGCCAGGAGTAGTGATACACATCCTGTAATCCCTGCACCTCAGTAGGCTAAGGAAGGAGGATCACAAGTTTGAGGCCAGTCTTAGCAACTTAGTGAGACCTTGTCTTAAAACAAAAAAATAAAAAAAGGCTGGAAATATAGCTCAGCAGTAAGCATCCCTGGGTTCAATCTCCAATACCACACGCACACATACAAAGATATATATGTATTTGTGTGTGCTTGTGTGTGTGTGTGTGTATTGAGGTTGAACCTAATATACATATATTAGACATAAAACATAATCAGCATTAAGTTCACTATGCTTAGAGTCTAAATTGTTGTATATGGTTGAATCATTACTAACGCTACCCTGAGACTCATTTGCTTCTATGGTAAATGGATTTCTTGACTTTATTTATACCTAGAATGTGTGTAAGCCAAGAAGACTTACTCTTGCAGAGATGGGAGTTGGTTTATTCAAGAACTGCTTGCAAGGGTTTTTGTAATTCAAACTCACTGCTACTTAATTTAAGGTCCAGGGCTTCACCTGAACACACTGTGGACAGCTTTTGTCCCAGAGCCACAGGAAGGACCCAGAGTCTTCACCTTATGTGAGAAAAGCAGTAAGGATGGGGCTGGGCTTGGCACAACCCACCCTGTATTGGATTGTTTCTACCTTACACGTGACTGCAAACTGAATAACCCAACATACTCGATTTTTTTAAAAAAATGACTACCTCAATAGTGGAAAATGGATTGGAAGGGGTAGAAGTCGATTCATTTTAGGTTATTCTGTATTTATGGGCCCTCTTAGTTGATATCTTTACCATGCACTGGATCATTTTACTCTTCTTTAATCCTTAAGATTTATCATAATGTCTGGCACATAAAGAATATGCTTGCCGGGTGCAGTGGCACACACCTATAATCTCAGCGTCTTGGGAGGCTGAGACAAGAGAATTGTGAATTCAAAGCCAGCCTCAGCATCTTTGAGGCACTAAACAACTCAGTGAGACCCTGTCTCTAAATAAAATACAAAATAGGGCTGGGGATGTGGCTCAGTGGTTGAATACCCCTAAGTACAATTCCTAGCACAAGAAAAAAAAAAAGAATATGCTTTATACATTTGCTCACTGAAAATTTGACTTTTCCATTAGAAGGTTAGTAATATAGTCATTATACATAATGTGAAGTAAGACATCCCTTGATCATGAGAGTTTTGACATAAGAACATTCTCTGAGAATGAAAAAATATTTTTCCTTGCTCATCATTTCCCCTCAGTTACTTATTCTGATTTAAGAGGATGAATAAAACTATGCACAATGTGACATTTGTAGCAACGAACTCCATAAGGGGGGAATAAAACACTTGGTAGATGTGTTGCTGCTGAAGAGATCTGAGGAACACCCATGAGGGTGACTCCTATATACTCCCAAAGGAATGACTATAATGTGATTGACACTAATGGAACTTGTTATCTTGCTGACTATCATAACCTGCTTAAAGAAGGAAAGAAGAAAGTCCAGGAAACCAGAGAAGCCAGCTTGAGTGTTGTCCACATAGCTTGGCCAGGAGAGGCACTGGAACGTGGTCATTATCTTTCAGATACCCAGCAGTGGTCCTGCTTCAGGCTTCTCCTCACCTGATGAGGACTGTATATGGGACTTGCTCTCATTTCTTCTGATTGAGAATTTGTCCTTCCATCTCTTTGACACAGTGAAGGAAGAGGTACTATATTTTGAAGATTTTCTGTGCCACAGTCCGGCTGCAGCAAAATAACCGGGGGGTGGGGGGGTGATGAACAACTTGTGTACATTGATACAGCAGGAGTGGGAGCCCTTTATTGTAGGACAGGAGGGGTATATATACATTACACACAGCTTATCTTAAAACATAAACTAGATACAGCAGTCAACCAATAAGGAATCTCCACACTTAATGGCTTGCTGGCATTACTTCACAAACCACTCCCTCTGGCAAAATGCCAGGCGCCATCTTGACTTGTTTACAGACCCTAACATTTCCCCCTTTTGTTTAATTTAAATAACAACCATAGTGGTTTTTACACAAACACCACAAACAATCCGCTAGAAGGGGAGGATACAAAATGTCACAATACCAAGCCAATTGATGGCTCCATGCAAGAAGCCCTTGGAAAAATTATACCAGTGATGACACCCTTAGCAAAGATACCGAGTTACAATTTGTTGTAGATTACAGTTTGTTGTCTCAGTCCAGGTAAAGCAGTGTCTCAATAGATTAACTCACAGTCCAGGTAAATCACAGTCCAGGTAAGTTCTGCAGGCAGCTAGCCTAAGCTGTAGCAGCAGGCGCCATCTTGACTTGTTTACAGACCCTAACAGTTCTGGTTACTAGAAAAATACTCATACAGCACCATACATGACTCTTGGCATTCTGAGTAACAGCTCAGTCTCCTGTGAATTTGAAATATGAAATCAAACTCATTATTATGAAGCTGCAAAAACTTGACCAATACAAGGTCAATAGTGACACCAAGGGCTATTGTAGCCTATATGAAATGGAGGTGATTACCCTGAGGTAGTATTGGACTCCTGTTTTTGGTATTATGTCTTACTTGTCAAGTTTATTATGGGTTCATGGTTTCAGTCCATGGTTGACAGACTCCATTGCCCTGGGCCTGAGGTAAGGAGAGCATCATGGAAGAGGGACATAGTGGAGTGCTACTATGCTTCAGGTGGCCAGGAAGGTGGGGTGGGGGGATAGAAAGAGAGAGAGGGAGGAATGGAATGGAGGCAAGGGCCCACAGAGATGATGAATCTTTCCAGAGTATATCCCCATAATCTGCCTCTCCAGCCATACCCCCACCTGCCTACGGTTACCGCCCAGTCAGCCATTCAAACTAGGATGGACTGATTAGGCTACAGCCCTCATAATCTAATAATTTCAACTCTTAATATTCCTGCATTAACAGGAGCTTTTGTGGAACACCTCATATCCAGATCATAACAGTGAATTACTTGCTTTTTAAGATCTTTACTGATCGTTCCATGGGCTGAAGCTAAACTTTGGTGATTCCCAAGGATACCTCCTGTAGCTTCAAGTTCTTCAGGTTCAGAACCCTATCACCCTCCTCCTGGAAAGCTCAAACCAGAGATTTTTTAGATCCAAAAGAAGATATTTACATATTATAATTTAAGGAAAACTGAATTTAAAAAGTAGATTATCACTACTTATTGTCACTTAAGTTCTGTGTGCAAATGTGGGAATGCATAGCTGTAAGTGGTTATCCATGTAGCAGGTGCTAAATGGAGGCCACCCTATTGATGAAAACCAAGACAGAAAACTCTCACAGGGGACTTATGGACCTGTGAGTGTCTACCTATATCCCCTGTGGGTTGTAGGTACTTCATTTTGAGAAGCACAGGGAGATGATTATCTTCACCTAATTGTTTACTCATGGTCAAAGATGGGTTACCAGTTTTATTTATGTTGAGGCCCTGTCCAAAATGTCATTAGTCTTCTAGTAGAATTTAAATTTTTTGTTAAGATAACTGTTTTAATCAAGTTTTCATCACTGTAACCAAAATACCTGACAAGAACAACTTATAGGAGGAAAAATTTTATTTTGGCTTAGAGTTGCAGAGGTTTTGGTCCATGTTTGGCCGACTGTATCGTTCTGCTCTGTGTTCACTCCCCAGTACCATAAATAAATGAATAAATAGACACGTAAATAATGATGAATAGTGGAAGTAACTGAAGCATAGAAGTCATATGACAAGAAATTAGGGTCCTTGACACTACTACCTATTTCAAACTTTGTTCTACTGAACTCTGGTTTAAAAAGGATCGCATTTTTCCTTCAGGATGCCAGTTAGATGATACCAGAATGGGACAAATAAAGATTAATGGTTGCAACATTGTAAATAATAGCCGTGTGCTATAACAGTCATGGTGAGTTGAAAAGATTTTATTTTTAACAGAGGCCAGAGTACACTGAAGCTACTACTTAGTCAGCAAGTTGTTTTCTTTTTTAATTGTTGCTATTAGCTAGTTGCTCTCTACTTAAAATGAAGAAGTGAACTTTAGCACAATATATTACAGGGTGGTGACAGCAGTCCATTAGTTAAAGGTAACTGTCATGGCCTGAACATGTTTTTAACTTAGGAACTCTCAGAATGAAAGACTCCAAGACTAATTATGGAGTAAACTTGGTGTCTTTAACTATCAACCCACTTATTTTTATTTTGCTTTTGAAAAGAAAGGGGATGTCCCTAAACAACATTTAAAATGCCAGTTTCCAGTTATTACTACCTTTACAAATATATAATTCAGAGTTTCACTTGGTCTTTTTATTTTTTATTTCTAGTGCTGGGGGCTGCAGCTCAGTAGTAGAAGTACTTAGCATGCATAAGGCCCTGAATCTTATTTCTAACACCACATAATAAATAGATAAGAATAAATAAAATAAAATAAAATTTTTATTTCTAAAAGTTTTTATTTGCCTTGAACTGGGAATCCTTTAAAGACAGAAGATAGAAAAAAATCAATTTCTATGACAACTTATACAATCATGAATGAATAATTATAAATCACTTGAACCAGGCATGTTGGAGCACACCTGTAATCCCAGCTACTCAGGAAGCTGAGGCAGGAACATCACAAGTTCCATGCCAGCTTCAGCATCTTAGCAAGGACCTATGTAATTTAGTGAAACCCTGTTTCAATAAAATAAAAAATAAAAAGAGCTGGGGATGTAGTTCAGAGCATGGTGATTTATTTCTCCATCCTTGTGTGTAAATGCCCAAGATTAGACAAGTATCCCAGCACAGAAACAGAAGTATACAGTAAGGCAGATAGATAGCATTTAAGGCAGGTTTATTGTAAGGCAAGAGAAAGACAAGAAAAAGGGAGATATATCCAGGAGAGAGTCAGAGGTGTGCAGATCACTTAGTGCTTGAACTGCCCTAAAATGATTAAACTTTGGGCTTTTGTTAGGATAGGGGTGGGAATTTGTATTAGTGCAAAACCTTGGCTTTGCCTCTTTGGACCAATGTTTTGTGTATCTGTTGCCATTTAGGGAAGTCATACACTGGCAACAAGGTAAAGTTAAGGGCATACGCCTGCATACTTGGGTCATTTTTATCTTTATGGCTTAGTACCACTGGCAGAAGGTCATATAATGGTCACTGACCCTTGGAGAAGCTTGTGGGTGCATGTGTGACCTTAGGAACATGATATGTGGCCTTAAATTGGGGGAACAAGGACCCGATCCTGATTTCCAAGACAAGTATCATTATGGCACAGCAAGAAAGCCCTCACGAGGGGGGCCTTCCACATTGGACAATTCCACAATTGTGAGACAAATAAATTTCTGTTCATTATAAATGATCAAGTCTGTGGTTTTCTATTATAGAAGCTAAAACAGACTAAGAAAATTGGTAACAACTGTGGGGTTGTTGCTATAAGAAATACATAAAAAGGTTAAAGAAGCTTTGCAACTGAGTGATGGATAGGGGTTAGAATAGTTTGGAAGAACACATTTAAAAATGTTTATTTTTTTAGTTGTTATTGGACACAATACCTTTAGTTCACTTATTAAATTTTATGTGGTGCTGAGGATTGAACCAGGGTTTCACACGTGTGAGGCGAGCACTCTACCACTGAGTCACAACCTCAGCTCCCCATTTGGAACACCTTTTTAAAAAGTCTAGATTTCCATGAACTCAGCATTAAAGGGCAATTCTGATGAGGGCTGAAAAAAGGAGAAGATGTATAGGTAATGTTTGGATCTTGTTAAACATCACTTGAGTGTTTTGACCAGAACGTTGGTAGAAATATGGGTAGTAAAGGCCATTCTGATGAGGTCTCAGACGGAAATGAGGAATGAAGTATTGGAAACAAGAGGAAAGGCTATCCCTGTCTCAAAGTGGTGATGTCTGAGTTGTATGTTTAACCTTGTGATGAAGTAGGACATCTGGCAGAAGAAATTTCTAAACAAAATGTTTAAAAAGCTATGTGGCAACTTTTTAAAAATATAAAATATGTTTATTGGGTTGCTTTTCCACTCATCTTGATTTGGATTGCTTTTAGTGCTGCTTCCTCCTGAAGGTACATCCTTCTGTAAGCCTTGCTTTTCCTCCTACAGGCAAGGACAGTGGAGCAATCAACACATAAAACTGGTGATTTTTATAGCATCCTGGGCATTTACATCCATAAAATAGGAAGTGGGGCTCTGTACCAGGTACTTCTTGTGTTTCCCCTTCTCTTCTGGAGAGGGATGAAGGAGATCTTTTGTGAGTAGCCTATTCTCTTGGGGAGGTCATCACCTCCAGAAAGGTGAGTGTGGCTACTTTAAAACTGCTTATAAAAAGATAGGAGAGGAACAGATTATTTTAAAATTGAATTTATAATTAAAAAGAAGCAGAGTAGAAATGTTTGGAGTATTCACATTCTGACCTTCTACAGAACAAAAAAGCATGCAGAGCTTTTGATAAAGGGGTTAACACTGGTAGAAGCCAGCCAGGTGCTATTCACAGAGATAATAGGAGAAACACCCAAAGGCATTTCAGAAATCTTGCAGGCAAGCCATGGCTTTGAGGGCAAGGACTGTGGAGGTGGACTAAATTGACTTCTGTTCATTATAAATTACTGAGTCTGGGCTAGCATGGCAGTACATTCCTATAATCCCAGCTACTTGGAAGGCTTGTTTCTGAAACCTCAGTACTTGTCCTTGATGCTAATCCAATAATGAGGACACAGTTTTGAGAAAAAGGGGAAAAACAGGTTTATTTCTTTGCTAGCAAAGGAGAAACACAGCGAACTCCTGTCCCAGAGGCTATGATTCTGCCCATCAGAATAGGGAACTTTTAAAGAGATGATTCAAAGGCTATATCCCACCTGTTCTCTGTCTGGAGCTGTAATTCACTTGTTAATTTGAGAGGTAATCATTTCTGTGATCTTCTGGTACCATCCCCAGAGTCCAAATTACTTCTGTCCTATGGTGTGTGTGTACTCAAAGACAGATAAATCTGTCTAAAATGGGGGGAAAAGATAATCCTGTTTCCCCTGAGATTAGGGAGGGAAAGAGATTACGTAGGAGCTGGGAGAGAGGAAGAGAAAGAAACATGTTCACCTGAGGCCCTCAGGTTTATGACTGCTGATTTACATGTAACCAGTGTATAAATGGGTTGGGGAGAGGAGAGCCTGGGCTTTCTGGTCAGAATCTTCCCTTTCCCCATGCATATGCACTTTGTCAAACTGTATACTCACCCCTTTGAGACATTCCATTCAATTGAGGAGGTGTGTACTAAGTATGTCAATGTATGTAAGTTTGCTCTTGGATAAAAATTATTCTCACCACTAGTTCTCAATACTACTTTGAAACTTTTTTTCCCCTTGATGATGTCGGGGATTGAACCCAGGGCCTCATACATGGTAAATATGTGCTCTACCACTGAGCTATACCCTCAGCCTCTCATTACTACTTTGGAAACTTGACACAATAGATTCAGACATCAGATCTTATGCCAGTGGTTCCAATAGGACTGTAGATTAGAATCTGTGAGGTCACATTCTAGATCCAAGGGTGAGGCTCTAAGCCCACCCATGAGGAAAAATTGGATGTGTCATAATTATTCTTGAAAAATTCCCTAGGAATTCTCTGTCATGGAGACCATCAGACCACCTCCCACCAGGTCAGTTTATCTTCCAATGATAGAATAGATTCATTGTTTCTTGGACTGATCACAGAGGAAATAGTTGCCTGACTTTTAGGGATGAATAGTTTGAAAACACACATGATAGCTTTAAACACTAGACTCACACTCAGTGGAGGAAATGTTCACATTTTGAGAGAATCCCAGGAACTGAAACCTTCAGAAAGAAAAGCAGATTTAGGTTCCCCATCTCAAAATGCGAGCTCAAGGAAATGGTTGCTATTTTAATTCTTACTCTTTCCATTTTTTTGTCATATAATTTAATTTTCTTACATTAAATAAGGCATGGGTCATGATATCTGAGGTACTGGGCAATTCCATATATACAATATGCCCACAGGTACTATTTTTGTTGTTGTTGGACACATATATTTGTCCTTTGGTATCCACAGGGGATTTCATTCCAGGACCCCTGAGGATACCCAAATCTATGGATGCTCTAGTACCTTATATAAAATGAAATAGAATTTATATATATTTTAAATTTATATATACTTTAAATAATTTGTAGACTAATTATAATACCTTAAACAATGTAAATGATATGTAAATAGTTGTTATACTGTATTGTTTAGGGAATAATGATGAAAAAGTCTGAATATGTTCAGAACAGACACAATTTTTTGGTGGGACATTTTCCATCTGGTTGGCTCAACATGCAGATGTGGAGGCTGACTATAGTTTTACATAGGTGAGTAATTCTCTAAGTATGGCCTAGGGATTCCTGGAGGTCCTTCAGAACTTTCAAGGGGTCCACAAAGTCAAAACCATCTTTTAAATAATACTACTTTTTATACTTTTTTTCTCTGACACTTATAATTAATGATCTTTTTTGATGTTAGACCAGTCAGGCCACAGTTGCTAATTATTGAATCAAATACCAATCTAGGTGTTGCTGTGAGATTGTTTTGTAGATACATTGACTCTTGGAGACCCCAAATGTTATCTTGGCTCACAGAGAAAGTAGGAGCTTATGGAGGTCAGGTGATCGATGGACTTTTAGCTCAGCTGCATCTCATATTGCACCTCACAATTCCTTGCACCTGTCCTGTGGTTATTTCTTCAATTCTGGAATGCGTAATTGAAGTGGTTTACTCAGCAACTGGCAGGCCCCCCATGTTGGTTTGCTGACCTGGTGAGTGAGTGAATGAGTAAAAAGGAGACAAGTATATGTGCATATTGGAGGAGGGAGAACTGTGATGTGATCAAAGACCCAGAGAAGAAGAAACCCTAAATAATCCAGGGGAAAGCAAGAAAGGCTTTGTTGGAATGTGTTGGAAGTTATGAAGGGCTCCAGGAGATGTCAACCTAAAATATGCCCCCTGGGCATGCTATTATCTTAATTTCTTTTTCTATAATGTTGAGGATTGAGCTCAGGGCCTTGCACAGGCTAAGCTGTTTTCTTCCACTGAGCAGCACTTCCAGTCCTAATTATTGTCAATTGCAGTTGTTTGGAAATTAGCAGATGCTAGAGGAGGCTTTTCTCTGATGTTTCCTTACTTACCTAAAGACCAGCTCTCTCAAAAGGAAATACAATTGCCTTTTATCCCCTCCTGGTTATTATATTCACCAAGGAAGTTTAAAGGATTAAAACTCATATCACAGAAGAGACTGAAAGTCAAAATATCACACCCAGAACCCAGAGGAACTTTATTCTGAACTGTTGTCTGTTGTTAAGGGTCAGGGAATGAGACCCTTAAAATAGAGTTTTTTTGTTTTTGTTTTTTTTTTTTGGCATGCTGGGCTTCCTTTTTGCAGTACCAGGGATGAAACCCAGGGCTTCGAACATGCCAGATAGACAAACACTTTACTACTGAGCTACATCCCCAGCCTACAGGCATGCTGAGTTTTTGACCTAAAGGAAAACCTTGTACTGCTTCTATCCACCCAAGTATTGGAGAGAATTTCTCTGGAATCCCATTATCTGCATTAAGACCAGACCGCAAAAGGGTACACAACTGTCTTCCCTCTGATCCTTAATTCTCATTGTCCACCAAGAAGACTAAGGGATGGACTTCCCTTTCAAGATGATGTCTATCACTTTGTTTTATTTGAATTCCAAAGAGAATCTTTTTTTGCACCATTAATCACCTTTGCTTCCTCCCTTCCCCTATAGAAAAAGGGCTATATAAGCTGCTGGATGATTCAGGACTAGTGGGTAACCACACTAATTATTTCCCTCTTTTGCATGTTAAGAAATGTGTATGCTGTGTGTCCTATTTAATCTTTGTCCATTTATTCCAGCAAGGCTTCAGAGGGCAGAGGAGAATTTTGCCTTTGATTCTATAGTGTTTTTCAGGTCCATTTAACACTCCTAAAATCATTATTCCTCTAAAATTGCCTACAGCTTATACATCCTTACCCCTGTGAAGAAGGACATAGAAGCTTCTAGATCTCATTGGGTTACTGGGAACTCTCCTTCTTGTGATTCCCTGTGTGTGTATGTGTGTGTGATAAATTTGTGTGCCTTTTCTCCTTTTAAACTGTCTATTGTCTCTTTCCTTCCTTCCTTCTTTCTTTCTTTTTTCATACTGGAGATTGAACCTGGGGAGCTCAACCACTAAGCCATATCCCTAGCATTCCCAGCCTTTAAAAAAAATATTTTATGGGGCTGGAGTTGTGGCTCAGTGGTAGAGCGCTTGCCTAGCATGTGTGAGGCACTGGGTTCGATTCTCAGCACCAGGTAAACAAATTAAATAAACAAAATAAAGTTATAAAAAATATTTTATTTTGAGACAAAGTCTCACTGAATTGCTTAGGGGTCACTAAATTGCTAAAGCTGGCTTTGAACTTGCCATCCTCCTGCCTCAGCCTCCCAAGCTGCTGGGGTTACAGGCATGTGCCACCACATCTGGCTGTTAGTTCATTTTTAAACTCAACAGAGGGGGGAGAAAGAGTTCTTTTGCCCCTAAAAGTGCTTCAAGATCTAACCTAAAGTGGTCCGTATTTGGCATTTTAACTTGTGGCTATTTGGGAGTTATTGCTGACTTTGAAAAAGAGTGTGGCATGAAGTGAAACTGTGCAGGTGCAGAAGGGGTGGAACACAGGCAGAAAGGTAGAGAGGAATGATGCAGGTCTGGATACTGAACAGTTCATTATGGGATGACTAAGCAAATATACAAATCAAGGTCAGTTATCATGAAGGCCCAAGAAAGGTATAAAATGAAATCAGAGGAAAAGAAAGTTCTCATAAAGAGACTGGAGACAAGGAATGCAAAACTTGTCTGGTCAATAAAATACTTCAACAATCTGATTTGCCTCCACATGTTTCAGTTTTGTGCTATAATTTGGATCTTGAATATTCCCCAAGACCCATATGTTGAAGGCTTGGTCCTTGTGGCACTACTGGAAAGTGGTAGAACCTTCAGGAGGTAGGCCTGGTGGAAGGAAGTTAAGAAGTTAGGTTTTTGATGCTGGGGATTGAACCCAGGTGTTCTCTACTGCTAAGCTACACCCCTGTCCCCCTTTTATTTTTTATTTTGAGACAGGATCTCACTAAATTGATGAAGCTGGTCTCAAACTCCTCCTGCCTCAGCCTCCCTAGTCACTGGGATTATAGGCATGCACCACCAGCACCTGGTGGATGCAGCAAAATTTAAATATACAGGCCCTGCGTTTGTGGTGCACACCTGTAATCTCAGTGGATCAGGAGGCTGAGGTAGGAGGACTGTGAGTTCAAAACCAGCCTCAGCAACATAGTGAGGCCCTAAGCAACTCAGCAAGATCCTATCTCTAAATAAAATATAAAAAAAGAGCTGGGGATATGGCTCAGTGGTTAAGCAACTCTGAGTTCAATCCCTGGTACAAAACAAAACAAAACACCAAACAATAGCTCTAATCCCAATAACAACCTCTCCAGGTAGGCATTATTATCCCCGTTTTACAGAGATGGAAAGTATGTTGGGTTGAATTCAGACTTCCAAAAGGTATGTCCAAGCCCTAACTCCTAAATTTATGAATGTGAAACTCTTATTTGAAAAAAAGGGTTTTTGAAGATGTGTAATTAAGTGAAGGATCTTGAGATAGCATCATCCTGGGTTAGGACAGGCCTTAAATCCATGATTTATAAAGATTTTATAAAAGATTTATAAAAATTCATCTTTATAAAAGAAGAGAAGAAGGGCAGGGATGTAGCCAGTCATGTAGGGCTTGCCTAGCATGCCCATGTTCAAGGTCCCTAAGTTCAACCTCCATCTACCCCACACTTTAGGGGGTTCTGGAGGGGGAATGCCATGTGAAGATGGGGGCAGAGACAGAGTTGTGTCAAACTAGGAACTCTGGGAGCCACCAGGAGCTAGAAGAGTCAAGGAAAAATTCTCCTCTAGAGCCTTTGGAGGGAACCTGGTCCTGTGAGTTCACACTTCTGTCCTCCATTAAGTGACTAAATCTGTGGCAATTTGTTAATGCACCTCTAAGAAATAAAACACAGTTTATGCAGGATCCTGACTGCAGGAAGGGAGGGAGGTTCCTATGAATGAAAGGGACATAAGGGGAGGGGCAGGTAAGAATCCTCTCCTTCCTTATCATTGCAAGGATGAGCCTTTGTTACCTTTGGGAGCCAGTTGTAGATCCCTTGCATTTTAGGAGAGAAGGAGAACTTTTGTACTTGACCAGGTCACCTTCTGATCTCTGCATAGAGTTTTACTGTAGACACAGAAATTTCAAAACAAAACCCCAAACCAAAACCGGTTCACAGTGTTGGTTATGAGCAATAAAAATTACACAAGAGCGTGTGCACTCAGTGCCAGCATATGGCTAAGCTGAAACATAAAGTTACCTGTACTGTTTCCTTTGTTGAGTGGACTTTGGTACAGTTATTCATCATTCTTTAGTCATTTTGGTTTGAGGAAATAAAAGAGGGAAAGAATTTTGCCTGAACATAGCATTAAAATGAGCCAATATAATCTTTGAGATTTTATGTAAAATATGAGGTATATGTATATATACACATATACATGGTATGTATATTATGTGGTGTAGTGCGTATATTATGTGGTAATATATAGACACACACATAATCATTTTCAGCAGGTACCAGACAGCTCTGACAGTTGTGTTTTCCTTGTTTCTGTACCCTGGCAGATGATAGCTGTTTAATTTTGAGAAACCAAGCTCCTGCCACTTTTTCAATCATAACTTGATTTCCCTCCCTTCTCAGTAGCAGAGAGTCTGTGACACCTATCTGGCAGGAGGCACAGAGGACATTTACATTCTTTGCAGAGGCGCTTATCATTCCCTGGCTCTGCACTTCTTCTACACTCTTGGCAGGATCAGTTTTTTTTTTTTTCCTTACAATATTTGTAAGAAGAGAAGAAGGGCAGGGATGTAGCCAGTCATGTAGTGCTTGCCTAGCATGCCCATGTTCAAGGCCCCTAAGTTCAACCTCCAACTAACCCGCACTTTAGGGGGTGGGGGTGGGGGAAGGCCATGTGAAGATGGAGGCAGAGACAGTATTAACACTGTCTCAATTCAGTTTGCTGGTCCTCACAGCTTTTCCACCTTAAAACAACACCCTAATGTTACCCGTAAAAGATTTTGTCCCATTAAGAGAGTTAGATCTGATTTCAGTGGTAATCTGTCCCCTGGGCAGCTTGATTTCTTAGGTACTACGGTAGTGTTCAATATGCCTTCTCATGCTCCTTCTTAAAACCAGTTGGACTGCAGGGGAGTAAATACCATAGCAGTGCGGGGACGGAACCCCGAGGAGACTCTTGTCAGCTTGGTGGAGGCTGGCTCCTGCCTGGCATTTTCTGCAGCGTCGGTGGTGGATGGGTGGGAAGGAAGGTGGGTTGGAATCTTCCCCACGGAGGGAGTGACAGATACTCAGCCGTGGGTGGGGTTTCTGTGCTCCGGAGCAGGCAGCGGAATTAGGCGACTCAAGGAGAAAGCTTTCTACTCTTCGGTTAAGCAAGATTTAGCCCCTTAACTCTGTAGGGAGGGACACGTAAAAGGAGGTGGTGGGGCAAACCCAGAAGCGGCATGTGTGGCTGCTCATCCATACGCTGCCTTTTCCTCTCCTTGCAAACCCTTCCCAAGAGGTCGTTTTACACGAACCCAGACAAGACCTTCGCAAGCGTCCGGGATAGTCAATAGTAGGTTCTGTGTTACAGATGGAAACTCTCCTCCAGAAAGGACCTTTGCTGAGAGCGCTGGGGGAGGTGGGGCGCGGGCAAGGAGGGAGGCAGCCCTGGAGGCTGCGGCGCTGGGAGCTCATCCTGCCAGGGAGCTCCCCGTTGGGTGGCAGAGGAGGTGGGGCTAGGGCAGCGTGCAGAAATAGGGCTCAGGACGCCCGAGCGTAGCCAGGCTCCAGCCAGCTTGTGTGCAGAGGTGTAGGTCGCCCGCAGGGATCCTCGCTCTGGGAGGGCCTCGGTGAGTCACCGCTGAGTTGTCGCAATCGCAACATAGAGGAAATCAGGCACGGGGTGGGGCGCGTTCCTGGCTGCACTCGTGTGCTCTGACCGCACGGCGGTGTCGCTTAGCTAGCCCCAGCTCTCGTCTTCCAGCCTGCGCTACCCGGGTCTGCGCTTGCTACCCGTGGCTTCAGGGTTCGCCCCGGCCTTTAGTGGAGAGTGAACCAGTCGGGACAAGGAGGAGCCGAGGAGGAAGGAAATTACCGACGTTCTCAAAGTTTTTTTTTTCCTTCCTCTCTTTGTCCCGCAGAGGTGAGTGGCAGGAGGCGGCAGCGCTGACCCACCGGAGCCCAGCTCAGGGTTCTGTGCTCTGCTCCCGGAGCTCTGGCCCAACTGCCCGGGGACAAGGACAGCTGTCGCGCCCGAACCTCCTCTGCAGACCTCTTCCGAGTGGGTGCGCTGAGCAATGGAAGGCGCAGACCTGGCAGGGAAGATCCTGTCCACCTGGCTGACGCTGGTGCTGGGCCTCATCCTGCTGCCTTCGGCCTTCGGAGTGTCTCTGGGCATCTCCGAGATCTACATGAAGATCCTGGTGAAAACTTTAGAGGTGAGTGCCAGGAAGGATGCTGTGGCCTCACTGCTCTGAAGACTCTAGAGGGGACCCGGGGCTGTGGGGACTGAGCTTAGGGCTATGAAAGCCAGAGCCAAAATGACTCAGGGTCCAGTCCCCAAGGCCAGTAGTCGGAAATTGTATATTTTCTTTTTGGTCCTTAGCAGCGTGGAAAACAGTATCTTTGCATCTTCTGCAGAGCTGGAGGAATTCAGGCTGAGATCACTGGACCATCTTATTTTCCCCCTGCTTGAAGATAGAAACACTTTACCTCAGTTCTATCAGTTATTATTTCACAGATTAGAATAACCATGGGGCAGTCTTTTGTATCAGTGAATTTGTTTATGGATATTATTCTGTGCGGCTCTCGCTTCACTCTCAGTTTTTACAGCCTAGTTCCAGAGGTCCTTTGGTGCGCAAAGATATCTTGTCCACAAAGACATTGTGTTCTACTTTATTTCCAAGATAAGAAACCAATTGCTGGATGGCAGAAAGAAATCTGATTTTATTTCCGTGGAGTCATGGAAATTTTATCTAACCAATAGCACTTGAAATGCCATTGCAAAGGTCTATTCTTTGACCTCAGTTCTGCCTACCTAAGGTTTTGTTTCCAAATTTTGCAGAGAAAGGTGTTAGATACACGTGAGTCCAGTAGGGAATAACAGCAGATTACCCTTATTCAGGGATTTTTTGAGTTTCAAGGGTCTTATCAGGTAGGGAGGACAGGTATATCCACTTTTACAGATAAGGGAACCGAGACTCAGAGTTCAGTGGTTTGTCTGAACTAAGTATTGAAAACAGGAGTCTTAACTGAAGAGAGGCCCTGTAGGCTGTTCAGGTTTGTTTACATTTGGTACCAAAAACCTATTCCGTTTTTTTTTTTTTTTCAATAACTTGTATTGAACCCAGGGCCTGCATACTAAGCAAGTACTCTACTACTGAGCTACATCCCTAGTCTCCCAGCTCTGTTTTTCTATATGTGACCTTAGGAAGTCACATACATCTTGTACGTTGTTTAACTCACCTATAAAATAGGAGTAAAAATTGTACCTATTTTGGTACTGTTGCTTTAATGAGTTAAAATATGTCAAGCCCTTAGAAATGTGTCTGCATGTGTTCATTGCTATGTATGTGTGTTGTTATTAAAACAATAATATGATTACTTAGATTCTGTCATCTTTGTTTCTCTAGCTTCTACATTACCTTATAATACGTGTTCCCATTTTTCTGTCCACTGGTAGGACATGGCTTTATTGCTCTTCTTCCTCAGTAAGGATGTGACTCCCAGATATACTATATAACCCATGGGACAGTGACTTATGCCTGTTAATATTCTGTTTTACTCCAGGTTTTGGTCAAACTTTCTCTTTATGGCTATTTCTTTGCTGAGCCCTTAAAGTTATATTTGATTACTCATGTCCAGTCCTCATATTTTTATTTACTTATATATTTAGCAGTACTGGGGATTGAGCTCAGAGGCGCTCTATACCACTGACCCTCACCCTTGGACCTTTTTATTTTTGAGACAGGGCCTCACTAAATAGCCAAGGCTGGCCTGGAACTTTAGATCTTCCTGCCACAGCCTTGCAAGTTGCTGTGATTATAGGTGTGGGCTGCTGGCCTGGCAGCCCTCAATGGTTTTGAAGTTCTACTTTTTCTACTTGGGAGACATTTCTCATTATTGAGCTTTTCTCATTGCCATTACATTCTGAGTGTGGTTGCACTATGCCATGATTTTCCTGGCTGCTTCTTTCTGTTAGAACTTCTTCAGAATTCTCTCCCCACAGAGGATACTCCTTTTCAGCTGTTATTCCCTCATCTTCAGCACTCCAGAATGATTGAACTCTTCTCTTGTACAACAATATCATTTGGAACTCATACCCCAAGTGGGAACTGAGTGAAGGTTTATCATACATGCTGGCTTCCAGTTGCTTACTCCTGTCTATTTTACCTTTGTGTTTTAGGGAATGCTTAAGAGATATCTAAGGGCGAGGCCAGCTACTTGTTCTTAGCTAGGCAAATTTACTATCTTGATGGAATTTTCTCCAATCCAGGGTCTGGCTTTCAGTTTGCGGAGGCCTTGAGTTTTAAGGGAGTGGGGTGGGGTGGGGTGGGTACCAAGGATGGAACTCAGGGCCACTCGACCACTGAGCCACATCCTCAACCCTATTTTGTGTTTTATTTAGAGACAGGGTCTCACTGAGTTGCTTAGTCACCTCCCTTTCCTGATGCTGGCTTTGAACTCTCCATCCTCCTGTCTCAGCCCCCGGAGCCGATGGGATTACAGATGTGCACCACCATGCTTGGCCTGAGTTTTGATATTTGTCTCTCTGGAGTTGAGAAGACTCTCAGAGATGAACTCCTTGACAACCAAGAACTTTAGTTTTTTCCAGAATGCCAATTTTCTATTCTAGAGTGAGATACACCAAGTAGCTTGGAAACCAGGTAGGTGGCACCACAAGAAACAACCTTTGTTACTAACACCAACTTATTAGGCCAGAGGGATGCTTGGAATTGAACAGAAATTCCTTTTGTAAGTCCACTGATTTGCTGGATATGCTGCCTGAAGCTCCAATGTTGGGGAGCAGTAGGGCTCATTAGGGAAGAGAGGTATGATAGTGATTTCTGCTTCAGGCTCAGAAAGGAAAATAGCAACCCTGGATTTTCCATCCTTTACCTAGAATAGTGTTAGATATTTCAGAGACATTTCTGTTAGGCTGGGGTTAGTATAGTGGATTGCTTTTCCCCACTGTAGGAATAATTCCTTTAAAAATTGTGCCAATTGCTAGCATTAGAACATTATGAGTCCTGGACAATATGCTGCCTTTTTGTAGATTCCACTCAAGACCCAGCCCTTCTGTCACTCATTATTGCTTAGTAAGTTCTCAATTAATTTGATTCTTGTTTTTGTCCCCATCTTTACATTCCAGTCCCAAAAATATTCTTTGGGCTTTTTTGATCAGAATTGGATAGTTCTCTACTCAGCATTATAAGAGAATAAAATTATGGCATTTGAAGATAAATGGATGGAGTTGGAGAATATCATGTGAAGTGAAGTTAGCCAGTCCCAAAAAACCAAAGGCCAAATGTTCTCTCTGATAAGTGGATGCTGATCCATAATGGGGGGGGGGCATGGAAAAAACAAGGAACTTTAGTGGGGCAAATGGGGGGTATGGGGGCAGGAAAGATGGTGGAATGAGATGGACATCATTACCCTAGGTACATGTGTGACTGCACATATGGTGTGATGCTATATCATATACAACCAGAGAAATGAAGTTGAGCTGCAATTGTGTACAATGAATCAAAATGCATTCTGTTGTCATATATATCCAATTAAAATAAATAAATTAATTAATTAAAGAAAGAATTGGATAGTTCTCAAGTTTATTGGTTATAATTTACATACTATTTAAAAAGTTCATTTAGTTTTGTCCATATGTATTTACTTCTAGAAATTTAATTAGTAGTGGAGTGTTTTTTATATGACCTTCAACTCAAATTCTGTAGGTTGAATTGTATGTGGAGAACATTCTGAATGTGAAGGTATCCACTGAGCTATATGACTCTTTTCTGACCCCTTCTTAGTTTGCCAATTCATTTAATGTCATTTATTGAGCACCTGCTGCATGCTGCCTTCTGCATTGCTGGTTGTCTCTAGATGTGTGTATAAGTCTCTGACATGGCAAACTATTTGAGGACAAGGCTTGAATGCTTGGCTTAGTATGAGTTTAAAGAGTCCTTAACCAATGATTTCCAAGGGATATATAATAATTTATTAGTCAATATATGTCAATACAATAACTTTATATTGGGGAAAATTCTTTTATTTATTTATTTTTCTGGGTACTGGGGATCAAACTTGGGGCACTTGACCACTGAGCCACATCCCCAACCCTATTTTGTATTTTATTTAGAAACAGGGTTTCACTGAGTTGCTTAGTGCCTCACTTTTTGCTGAGGCTAGCTTTGAACTCACGATCCTCCTGCTCAGCCTCCCAGCTACTGGGATTACAGGTGTGCTCCACCACACCCAGCAGGGGGAAATTATTTTAGGAATAAGAACTGTGAAAAGTAAAACTTTTATCTGAGGGGATGTGTAGAGGGAAATTGATCCAGATGGTAGTGTGTATGTGTCAGAGTCTGTGGAAGGGTGAGTGTGAAGTTGTATTTATTTAACAGGAGCACGGATTAAACATTGAAATGTGCTGCTCTCAACCGTGAAAGTAAATTGTAAGGTTAATGATTGGGGTGAGAGTGGGGATGGATTGCTACGCATTGACTTAAGGTTCATGTTTAGAGAGAAATAAAGAATGGAAAGAGAATATAGAGTTGATAGAAAGGGAATGATACATACGATCTAAATTATCTAATCAGATATACAGGCAATGGACATACAATAGGACTAATTTTTCTTCGTGTGTGTGTGTGTGTGTGTGTGTCTGGTGCTGGGGATTGAACCCAGGCCCTTGTGCTTGCTAGGTAAGCACTCTAGCATTGAGCTACACCCCTAGCCTTCTTTTTCATTTGGTTTTGAGACAGGGTCTTGCAAAGTTGCCTAAGCTAGTCTCAAACTTGAAATCCTCCCACCTCAGTCTCCCAAGTGGCTGGGATTGCAAGTTTGTGCTACTGTGTTCAGCTTTTCTCCATTTTTCAGGAATAAGATGGAAGTATGAATGAGTTGCTCCAAATTTCTGACTTTGTGGCCTTAGGTCACTTAACATCTCAAGCTTAGTTTGTACATGTGTATGGACAAATATGATGGATTGGATTATTCTGCAAATTAAAGGAGAATAAATTAAAGCATTTGATATACAGTAGATGCTGAAAATTTCATGGAGTTTGGATGAGGACATTCTTTGATACTGTTTTAATTCATCTAAAATTAATTAATTATGTACCTATATGAAGCTAAGATTTAATGTATCTTCAGATCTTTGGTGAGTCAACATGTACTCAGAGCAGATTATTCCTTTTTTTTGTATATTATTTTTACTCTCTCCTCTCTCCACCAATTAGTTCTACATTTAAAAAAATTATACCTGAAATTGTAGATAGACACAATATCTTTATTAATTTTTTTATGGTGCTGAGGATTAAACCCAGTCCCTCACATATTCTTGGCAAGTACTTTACCACTGAGCTATATACCCCAGCCCTCTCCATCTTTTTTCTTTTCTTTTTTTTTGGGGGGGGGGTGAGTGGGTACTGGGAATTGAACTCAGGCACTCAACAACTGAGTCACATCCCCAGCCCTATTTTGTGTTTTATTTAGAGACAGGGTCTCACTGAGTTGCTTAGCAACTCACTTTTTCTGAGGCTGGCTTTGAACTCAAGATACTTCTGCCTCAGCCTCCCAAGCCACTGGGTTTACAGGTATATGCCACTGATCGCGGCTTCTCCGTCTTTTTAAAAAGGCATGTCAAGCTGGGCACAGTGGTACACAGCTGTCATCCCAATGACTCTAGAGCTTGAGGCAGGAGGATTACAAGTTGTGGGCCAGCCTCATAACTTATTAAAACCCTCAGGACTTTAGTGAGATCCAGTCTCAAGCCTAAATGTAAAAGGGGCTGGGAATGTAGCTCAGTGAATTGTTAAAGTTTCCTTGGGTTCAATCTTTAATATTGGGGGTGAAAAAAAAGTACATCAATAATTATCAGATGTTTATTAACACCTGTATAATAGATATTATATCTGATGTTGGAACTTAATAAATGTGCTAGAAGGCCCCGATGTTGATGATAGAAAGTAATATTAAATAAAAGCTGGCCAAGTATTGTGCTTTGCATTTATCTTAATTCCACACAACTCTATCATTACTCTCACTGATAGATCTGAAGGTGGAGGTTCAGAGAGAAAATATGTCTGGGCAGCAACATACAGCTGACAGTGACAGAATGGGATTTTAATTTGGAGGCTGCATTCTTAGTCTATCAAGATGACAGCCTCTGTCAAGAAACTTTCATTTGGCTATAGATGGCAGCCAGCTGTTACTTGAGTGAGCTTCATAATTTGAATTTTTATTCAATTTTATGCACTTTTTTTCTTCCTTTTCCATATCTTTAGTCAATCCCTAAATGTCTTGATAGTTGAAAAATTGGAAGTTGTAATTGTCTAGGTGACAGTGTCACAATATTGCAAGCTTTGGGCTTAAGTTTTAAAGTTAGACTTGAAACTGCTTCTTACTGGTGAATTTTGGATAGCTGCCATTTTTCTCTTAGAAAGTGTGGAAATTAATTGGAGAGAAAGCCTGATTGATAAGTGTCTTAGCTTTCCTTGGGGTGAGACTGAGGTGGGGAACAATAAAGGGTGTTGTTAGATGCCACTTCTTACCTTCAGAAACCTCTTGCCTACAGAGCTGCCTTCTCCTGAAGCTTGGAGGTAGATTTGTTCTGAGATCCTTTAGAAGAGATTCAGAACCTCTAGTAGAGATATTCTGCCTTTATATTTGGGCTTACTCAATTGGTGGAAGAAGCTGGCATGGTGAAAGAAAAATAGGTATCTATTGGGAGACACACTGATAGTTTGAGAAAAAACTGGTCATCTTTGGTAACTTAATAAGGTGTGGGGTGTGGGGAGGAAGAGGAAGCCATTGCTATTCTTTATGGCCTACTATGGCAACAGATATATTGCTCCTTTAATTTTCACAACCACCCTTGGTATTGTCCCCATTTTAGGGATGATGAAATGGATGCTCCAAGGTTAAAGGCTCTTCTCTGAAATAGCTGGAGCCAAGAAATGACAGGACTAAAATTCCAGCATATAGCTGGCTGGCTGCAAAGCACAGGCAGGATTTTACTTTCACTGGAGAGTAAACCTATGGAAGAAAATGGTTTTCTAATACAAATTCTTTTTAGCATTAAATAGCTGCTTCTCCAACATAACATTTATGTGTGTGTGTGTGTGTGTTTGTGTATTACCAGGGATTGAATCCAGGAGTGCTGTACCACTGAGCTATAATCTCCAGCCCTTTCATTTTATTTTGAGACAAAGTCTCTCTCAGTTGTCCAGGCTAACCTTGAATTTGTGATCCTTCTTGCCTCGGCCTCCTGAATAGCTGGGATTATAAGAGCCTGGTCTAACATTTGTTTACATTGAGCACAGTCACTGCAGTTCTTTGGCATTCTGAAACTCTTTCTTGCTCTTTAAGGAATGTCACTCAGTGTTTGAAAAATGTCATTGTATAGTTTGCTAGGGCTGACACAACCAAATACCACAGACTGGGTGGCTTAAACAGCACAAATTTATTTTCTCATGGTTCAGGAAACGAAAAGTCCAAGATCAAGGTGTCGGCAGGCATGGTTTTGATCTGGGGCCTCTCCTAGTCTTGCAGGGGTTCACCTTCTCACTATGCCCTCACGTGATCTTTTTTCCGTGCACACACATGCTTGGAATTTCTTTGGCTGTCCAATTTCTTCTTATGACACCAGTCAGATAGGAATATGGCCCACTCTAAGGGCTTCATTTTAACTTCATCATCTCTTAAAGACCTCTCTCAGTCACATTCCGAAGTATGGGGTTCGAGCTTCACCATATGAATTTGGGGGCTATAACTCAGCCCTTAACTGCCACAAAATACCAATATTTTCCATCATATGAGCATGGGGTAATTATTCCAACCTATGGAACTACATTTATATAAAATATAAAATCATCTGCATACAATTAAAAAGTCAGTTCTGAGGTTAATAATGCTGGATTGTAAAAAAGTAAACTATTATAAAAACAATATTCTATTTTATCATATCTTTGGCTTATTTTCAAATGATAATGCGGTCCAAAGCTTTAAGTAAGAAACTATGGAAATTAACCTTTATCTCAGTTGAGAAGAGGTAGGAGTCCAGAGTTTGAGAAACCCTGTGCCAAATCAGCAATATCTAAAATGATGTAGCCAGAATAAGACCAAGTCTAATTGTCATCAGTGACTTGCCACTTGAAGCTGGAAGATCAGGCTTCTATTTATAGGTGTTTCCTGAGCGTGCTGGCATGTGCCTTCTTAGCTTTTTAAGTTGTTGTGCAGGGGTCCTGGTGGTCTGTGCCAGAATCCTTGACCTTTGTACTTATGCTTGGGCTATTTATTCTGTCAGTTATTTTCTAATTTATTTTTTAAAAAAAACTTTCAGTTTCTCTGCTTTACACACCTGTTGAGCCTAGTAATAGGTTTTTGGAAATACTAATAGTAAAGGTTTTTGCCTTTATGGGTACTTATATTCAATTTTACCCCTTCATGGGTACTTATATTCAATTATAATTTTTACATAGCTTTTTGCCTCTTATTTCCCCCCCACTTTGAAATCAAATTGTAATCTTTTAGATGTCATTTGAATTTGCTTTTCTTCTTTTTATTCTGTGTTCTGGGGATTGAACTCACGGCCTTGCTCATGCTAGACAAGAGCTTTACTGCTGAACTATACCACTAGCCCTTAATTGACTATTTTTATTATTTATTTATTTATTCATTTGTGGTACTGGCAATTGAATCTAGAGGGGCTTTACCACTGAGCCACATCCTTACTCCTTTTTAATTTTTTATTTTGAAACAGGTTCTCACTAGTTTGCTGAGGCTAGCCTTAAACTTGCAATCTTCCTGTCTCTGTTAAATGGGACTGTAGGTATATACCACTGCTCCTGGCTAATTGGCTATTTTAAACTAAAAGACAGCATTTGAGGATTCTCTAGAATACTGAGTTGAAAAAATTCCCTTGTGCTTTTTAAACTATGATATTAAAAGGTAAATTTTAGAAATACATAAGAAATGTATAAAGAAAAAAATTAAAAACACATCTCAGTATATTTAAATAAAGTGAGAGTTGTTTTTCCAATTCTTAAATTCTCCTAAGCCTGTAGATCCTTATAATCATAACATTTTTTCCTATGCATCTTAATAGGTCAGTAATTAGGTGGACAGATTGTTTTTTATTTAGTTAGTGATTTCACTTACTCTTTGTAGCTTTCCGAGTCTGTGCTGCTTCTTTCTGTAAGCTGTTTTTTTTTTTTTTTCCTCCCTTTTTCTTTTCTCTTTTTTTAGTACCAAGGATTGAACCTGGGGCACATAACAACTGAGCCACATCCCCAACCCTTTTTACTGTTTATTTTGAGACAGGGTCTTGCTAAGTTGCTCCAAGCCTTGCTAAGTTTCTGAGGCTGGCTTTGAATTTTCAGTTAAGCCCCCTGGATTACAGGCGAGCACCATCATGCCTAGCCTTATTATTATTATGATGATGGTGAACTGGGGATGAACTCAGTGATGCTTTACCAGTGAACTACATCCCTTTTTATTTTGAGGAAGCATCTTGCTAAGTTGCTCAGGGCTTTGTTAAGTTGCTCAGCCTGTCCTTGAACTTATGATCTTCCTATTTAAACCTCCTGAGAAGCCACTGAGCCTGGCTCTGCAAGTTTTTCTGATTCTTCTTTGAACATGTCTTGTACCTGAATGCCTAGTTTATTATGAAAAGAATCATTATACTTTGTGCCCCGTGTTTAGGTCTTTATGCATGTAATGTCAATTAATCTTGACAGCAATCTTATGGGATGGGAATGATAATTCTCATTTTATAATAAGGAAACTGAGGGCTAGAATGAAGGTTTGAGTAGTTTACATTGTGTCTACAGAAGAGTTTACATTAATACTTCTTGTTTTTGAACAGTGGGCCACATTACGAATTGAAAAAGGAGCTGAGAAGGAGTCCGTTCTTAAAAATTCAGCTTCTGTTGGTAAGTCTTTCTTTTCATTATGATCATTAAAATATTCACATTGGGTAGGTTTATATTTTCCCAATTTGAATGTGAAATATACAGAGAGCAGTGCTTTCCTTAGGCCTTGGATTACTTAAAATTCTGTCCTTAATGCAAAACAGCAGATGCCTGAGTTTGGGTTGACTTTATTTAATTTAATTTAATTTATTCTAATTTGTTATATAACTTTTTATCATGAAGGTGGTGATAAGTGTTATAGTTCATTTATATGTTCTTATTACAGGTATTGTATAGGTGGTGTCTTAGTTTCTAAGGGTGTGCATTTGAAGATGGATTCCTATGGTTATAAAGATAGAGTCAATGGTTTAAAAGTGTTGGTGGGGCAGTAGTAGTCAGTTTTCATCACTATTACAAAAGAAATGAGGCAGGCCACTCATGAAAAAAAGAGATTTATTTAACTCACAGTTCTGGAGGCTCAAGGGCATGGCATGGGAAGATCACCTGGTCTCTAATGAGGAACTCATGGTGGATGGTGGAGCTCATGTGGGTAGAAGGATCACATGGTAAGACAGGAAGAAGGGAGAGTGAGTCAGGGGTAGGCTTCAAGCTTTTATAACAACTCATACTTGTAAGAAGTATCATGGGGGCGGGGTGCTATGGTGCATGCCTAAAATCCTAGTGACTTGGGAGGTTGGAGCAGAAGGATCCGCAGGTTTGAGGTCAGCCTCAACAATTTATTGAAAAGGAAGGGGAAAAAAAGAACTACTATGGAGTTGCAGAGGATTATCTTAATCTCTTCGGAGGGCAGCACCCTCAGTTGACCTAGGATCTTATAAAGTTATATACCATCTTAGCACTGCCACACTAATGACCAAGTCTCCCGTACATGAAACTTTGAGGGAACACACTTAAGCCGTATCCAAACATAGCAGGGCTTACTGAAGTACCAGGGAGTTAACACTTATAATTGAGGCTTTATTAGCATCTTATTCTAACTTGAGTTCCTCAAAATACGTTCCTCAAAATAATGCTTTATTGCTAAAGGCTAATGGTAATAGTGTACATGAAATAAATAACTCTCAGCTGCTGGTGTAACTCAGTGGTAAAGTGTGTTTTTAGAATATGCTAAGGCCTTGGGTTCCATCCCCAAACATGACCTGCCTCATTTCTTTTGTAATAGTGATGAAAACTGACTACTACTGCCCCACCAAAAAACCCCAAACAACAACCAACTCTCCAGAGGGATAAGCTTACTGTCCCTTCCTTTTGGAGAGTACTAGTGCATAGTGATAAAGGCTCAGAAAAGTCCTGTAATAAAGAAAAGTGTTTAATTTTATTTAACATACCATTTATTAAACTTTTTTGACATGATATCCTTTTCCCCTATATGACTCCTGTTAGCTTCTGGTAGGAGTTAACTAGCAAATCAACTGGGCCAGGCAGTCCCTGTTTTTACCTTTGTCCAAAGAAACCCTTTCATGCAGGGTAAGAATTTTAAGAATTGTTAAAGACACTTGGATCAGAGTGTTACTGGCACAAAGGGAGGGGTTTTTAGGGGGTCCCCAGTACAGGTTCATGGCCTCCTGAGCAAAGAACTGAGCAGGACACAAAAGGTTGGCAGGCAAGGCAGAGGGTTACTGAAAGTGAAGAAAACACTTTGAGAGAGCAGTGTGGGCAGAGCTGTGAAGTAGCTCAAGGCTGTGTGTGTGTGTGTGTGTGTGTGTGTGGTCTACACAGTGGAGCTCTCTTTTATTGGGCTTTTCTAGCTCTCCCCTCTCCCCTGGGTGGATCTGGGGTTCATGGATACCTTGTTTGACAGCTGAACCTGACATACTTTCTTCTCTCCTGCTCATGTGTAAGTTTCTTTTTCCCCTGGACAGAGGGGTGGAAACTGAAATGCTAATGATATGTTAACTAGCAACAAGTAACTTTGGGTCAGTACTTGTGGCATTCCCAAGATTCATGACTTTCCCTTCCTGGTCTTGAATTCCCTTTCAAGTCATCTTGCTTCCTCTCTTAACTGCAAGATGGCCCAGTTTCCCCTCAGGGAAGGGGCTTCAGGTGAAGTGTCATGAGGGCCCCAGGTAGTCTGGAGAGCCCTAAGGGATAGCCCTTTCCCCTTGCCTTGCCTCCTACCTAACAATAGTTAATCAATAAGAAAGAAACAAATCCCCAGATTTAATTATAAAAAGAAGTAAGCCTTTATGTGTTTATAAAAAGTAATGTAGAAAAGTTTATGCCTCACTGATTTAGGATTAAAAATTATCATGCTTTGTCAGACATTTCACTAGAAGGAATTTATCTTCTGGCGGCTTAGCTGAAAGGAATTGTAGAAAATTGTTGTAACTTGTGGAAATGGCAAAGTATTTGAAAACATTTGAGCCTTTTTTGTGTAATTATTATTCAGATGACTGAAGCAACTAGTAGAGCTTTAGGGTGTATGCTTAAACACCAAACATTTTATCAACCTGGATCTTTTTGACTATATGCGATCCTCGTTCGGTTCCGTATAGATTCGTATCTAGTAGATTCCGTATCTAGTAGTTCTACTGCTAGTCTGTGGGAACACTTTTAAATGTGCATCCTTACTAATAAGGAAAGAACAGCCAGGTGTGGCGGTGCATACCTGTTATCCCAGTGACTCAGTAGGCTGAGGCAGGAGGATTGCAAGTTTGAGGCCAGCCTCAGAACTTAGCAAGGCCCTCAGCAATTTGTCAAGACTCTTTCTCAAAATAAAAAATAAAAAGGACTAGGGATGTATCTCAGTGTTAAAGCATCCCTTGTGTTCAATCCCCAGTACAGGGGAAAAAAAAAATGTTTAAGGAAAGAACAAACTTTGTTGCTGGTTTTCTGTTGTATTTACTGAGACTTTGGGCTATTATTGATCTTGTGAAATTTTATGGGCCCTATACTTTGGGGTGGTTGTGGTGTATGACTTAGGCCATGAATTTAAAAAGGCACATGGTATTTCAATTTAGTAGGTTAAATGGATTAAAAAAATAACTAGGTGCAGGTATCCAGAAGCATAGGTTTAGAGGTTTGGTTTTTTTTTTTTTTTTTTTTGGTTTGTTTGTTTTTTTAATACTAGGGATTGAGCCCAGGGTACTTTACCACTGAGCTATATCTCCAGATCTATTTATTTTTTATTTTTTATTTTGAGGCAGCGTCTCACTAAGTTGATGAGGCTGAACTTGTACTTGCAATCTTCTTGTCTCAGCCTCTTAAGTTGCTGGGATTATAGGTGTGTGCCACAACGCACACCTGTATTTTTTTTTTTTAAAGGCTATGTGGAGGTGAGGACTTCATTCGGACTTTCATCTACTGTGTTATTATTATTCTTATAGTCATACATCTGCCTTATCTATTTTTGGTCTTTGTGTTTTCCAGGAAAGAGTGGACGTGAACAGGAAGAGAAAATATAAATTATAATAAAATATAATGGTTCAGAGTAAGGCCAGTGTCTACAAAATTTGTTATATTTCATTCAGAGTAGCTGCCCTTCTTGTTAGCTGATAAAATTGGGAATTGACTCCCAGTTATTGAGCATCTGGGATATCTAAGATTGTCACAGGATTCAAAGTCAATTAAGGTACAGTCCCTGTGGGAAGACAGGCAACTGACCATCCATTGTGATAATGCTAAAATAGGTACATAAACAAAGGACAATGAGATCTAATTTAGGCTCTGATCTGTGCTTCATCTATTTCTGTTAATCCAAGAGCCGTTCATGCCATGCACCTCGGCTCCCATGCTGACTCCACACTTGGCCAGCCAGGACTTGTGCCTGTTGATAGCCTGGTATTTAGAGTCAACGGAAAAGTAGTGTCACAATCCTAGACAGACCAATAGAGGGTGATGAAATACTGCACATTTGTGTGCTTGGCTGGTGCAATCTTCCCTCTTGGGAGCATCATGTCTCTGTACCACAGCCAATGATAGCACAAGTCAGTGTTGAGCCAGTCAGTTTAGGCAAGGGTCACAGGCTGGCTAGGGGACCCAGGAGCTCAGGGTGTGATTTTGAATGATACAGTCCCAATAATAGTTTCTGAGAGGCAGATCTTGTCTAGACAGGGAAAATCGTTATTTTTATTTTCTACATACACATAAAACATTCCTTCTGCTGCTATTTTACTTAATGAAGCACATATTTTGAAATATATTTCGAGCTTCCCTCCCAAGTCAAATCCCTCTAGCACTATATTTCTTCTGGGCTTATCTGAAGCCGAGCTTGGTGGCACACACCTGTGTTGTACCCTAGATGTGCAAAAGAGCAGCATGGTAAGCTAAGGCAAGGAAAGAGAATGCTGGTGGTTTCTTTGCTGCTTTTCTCAACCACTGTCACCATACCAGCTATAGGACAAAGGCATCTATTTGGACCCAGGGACGGGGTACCACTGAACGATCCGTGCAACTTTTATTTTAGTCTGCTGTAAATGCTGCAAGAGACTTTTAAGAGCTGCCAGCCTCACTTTTTGGGCACCTAATTCCCAGGATACCATTAAGCTTGAATCAGCACTTTTGATTAAAATTGGAATTAATATAATGAATTATGAAATTTTAGTTAACTTGAATTACTCAGAGAAGTCCATCATAATTGTATTATACCAGGACGTTGGAGTTATGACCAACCCAAAGTCAACAAGCATGAATAGGCCTGCATTTTACCCAAGAGTGATTCATAAGAATAGAAATACTGTACATAGGCTGGTGGTGCAGTCATGTTGGCCTTGCTCCCTGGAGTGTGACTCTGGCTCGAGTGGGCACTGTTGGCAGTGGGAGGGGCAGGCAGCCTCCAGGAACCCTCCTCCAGCTGCTACTGCTTGTGAAGATTTGGGGTCATGTGGCCTGCTGTTAATTTAGCCCTTGTGCTAAATTTCTCCTTCACCTTGTACTTCATGCCTTCAGGCTCTCCCCTTTGCCTACCCAAACACTCAGAAGGAATGAAATACTGAGATGAAACACTGTTGTTATACCCAAATGTTGTCTAACATTTCCTTCTAATTTTATGTTTGGAATTCTTTCTGTGAGGCATTTTACTAACTCATAGCTAACTGATAGCTTAAATACATTGGTTACAATAACATTAATAAGCTATTTTAGATTCACAGAAAATGTGGGATAATATTTTGGTAATAGACATTTGAGAGATGTTGTGTTTTTGGTACTAGGGATTGTACCCAGGTGGCTTAACCACTTAGCCACATCCCCATTCCTTTTTATTTTTTTGAGACAGGGCCTTGCTAAGTTACTGAGGCTGGCATGGAACTCAAAATCCTCCAGCCTGAGCCTCCCAAGTCGCTGGGATTACAGGCCTGTAATACTGTGCCTGATATGAGTTACTTTTTAAAAACACTGTACAGCAGCCAAAATGATTTAATTGAATTTACATGGAGAGAACAAAGTAGATAAATTTAAAACAGTGTTAAAACAGCATAAAACGAATAATATAACATTTATTTAAAATTTACTACCACAGGGTTAGGGGTGTGGCTCAATGGTAGTATGCTTGTCTAAAATGTGTGAGACCCTGGGTTCTATCCCCAGACCACTCCCTTCAAAAATTAAAAATTTACTACCAGAAATGGATTATGCAAATTTTTAGGTAGGTACAGACTTATGTATGGAAGTGATATGCGCTACATGAGAGTGGTTATCTTCTAGGAGGAAGAGGAAGAGGTGACAGGGTGGGCTTTAACTGTGTCTATAATTTTTTTCTTTAAAATGACCTAAGCAAACATAGCAATGGGTATCTTTTTTGTTAAATTCTTATTCTTTTTTGGTTAATCTTACACTTTAACCATAAAATTAAAAACTCGGCCAAATAAAGTATCAATAATTATTTAAATAGAATATTTAATCTGACAAATGGAACTAGTTTTATATGAGTGGAAAATAGGTGCCTGTCTCAGGGGAATGATTTGATTCTTACCTGCTCCAAAAACATACCTTATTCAGTCTTGGCAGTGCCTGGAATTTAAACCTAAGGAACAAAGCAGTTCTTAGTGGAAATATATTACCTCTTAGAACTAGGTGTTTCTACCTCAACACTACAGACATTTTGGACTGGAGGGTTCCTGGTTGTAGGGAGAAATCCTCTATGTTGTAAGGTGTTTAGCAATATTCCTGGCCTCTGCCCACTTGATGACAGTAGCACTGCCACTATGACCCCCTGGGGTCCAATCTTCCTCTCCGTTCTTCACCCACCTTTCATACAGATGTGAGCTACTCCTCTCAGAATACATATTTATCAAGTGGTGCCCACTATAATTTTAGGATGATTCATTTTCTCTTTTTTATTATTATTTTATTGAGAGACAGAGCTCGCTGAGTTGCTTAGGGCCTTGCTAAGTTGCTGAGGCTGGCTTTGAACTTGATCTTCGGCTCAGCCTCCTGAGCTGCTGGGATCACAGGTGTGGGCCACTTCACCCAGCTCTAATATGATTCATTTTCTAGCAGAATGGGATTTCTGGTTTTTGGTGGCTGGTTTGGGGAAGGAAGGAAGATGTGGGTGGAGGGGCTGTGTGAATAGCAGGTAAGCAGAGAATGCTAGACAGTATACAGGAGGTGTGTTCCTTAAGGACCTGAAAAGCTTGGGTGGAGGTTCTAGCAGGGGAGTCAGCTCTCAATATCCTTGATGGAAGAACAGTCCTTCTCTGTTGGGGAAGGTCATCCTCTTTGACCTGGTGCGCAGCCTCTGGAGGGATGTAATGGAGTAGTGACAGAGGGAGGGAACACTCACCTAGCCAGCCAGATCAACCCTGGTGGTCAATGGGGTGACAGACATCACAGCCAGATCACCTTCACATTCGGTATGTTCCTTAAGAAAAGGTGGAGACAGGCAAAGAAATCTTTCAAACTGCACCTCCTAATCCATTAAGAATATATCATCTGTGTCTAGGTCACATCCTCATCCAAGAGACTTTCTTTACTTATATGTACTCTGTGCTTATTATGGACTAAAATCTGTGCCCCTCCCCCACCCCAACTGGATATATCTGAAATCTTTACTCCCAACATGATGGTATTAGATGTTGGGTCCTTTGGGAGGAAATTAAACCATGAAAATGAAGCCCTAGTAAATGAGGTTAGCCCTTATAAATAGAGCCCAGAGAATTTTCCAGCTCCTTTTTTTCTCCACTATGTGAGAGCAGTGACAATACTCAGAACTATGAGAAATAAGTGTCTAGTCTTTATAAGCCACTCAGTCTATGTCTCTTTATTATAGCAGCCTGAACTAAGATGCTGCTCTAAGCCTTGGTTAAGTAAGTGATAGCATTTGCCTCTGACCAATGATGAGTAAGCAGGATGGAGTGGTTCCAGTAGGAAAGAAGGTGAAAGGTCAGGTCAGTGTAATGGTATTACAGCTGTATTGTGAAGGGATGGGTAGGAAGAGAGTGAATGAAGCCCTAAATCACAGAATGGAAGTCTCCCATCCTGGAAGAACAATTAGGAAGTCCATAAAAGGTACTCTGTATTATTTTTTAGATTGTTTAACCTTTCATAGAAGAGCAACATGGATGGCATACCCTCTCCTCATCCCTATTTTCAATGAAATTAATTAAATAAATATAACTAATATAAGCAGGTTTTAAATCTTTGGTCTATAAGGGGGCCCATTTAAAATCAGAAGGCCACAAATGTTTTCTCTTCTGATTCCTGCTGGCTTGTTAAGCTATTTCCTCCACTCCAGCTTCCTACAAGTCATCATCTCATGCTGATAATGGAAGGTGAAACTGCCACCAAAGGCCTGGAGCCAAAAATCAGAGAACCAGAACTGTGACATCTCCAGCTAGCACAGCTTGGCTTAATCTACCCATGTATTTCCTCGCCTTTTGTTCCTGTGAATTGCAACATTTCTCTAGGATGGGTGAAGGCAGATTAGTTATCCTCCCAGTTTTGGCCAAATGATGATTACATTCATGTTTTTTGTATATAATGTTGTCTTATTTCTGATGTAGGTGGATGGCCAAATCCAATTAGTTAGGATCCCAGCAGCCTCTGGTCTGGGCCCTGATGACTTGTCCCCAGCACTGGTGATCTGGAAAACTAGATGATGATTTAGCTCCCTCAATCTCAGACCCCTTAGTAGTTTGGAAAAGAGTACTTACATCTCAGAGTGGGAGTCTTGGAGGTTTGAACAAATGGTGAGAATAGAGGGCTTAGAGATTAATTGACAGTGGGAAGACAGTAGGATCAGATGGTGGTTTTGATAGTCCACTCAGGAGTACAATTGCTGTTTGAGAAGTTCTCTTTGCTGTTGAGAGGAGCAGTCATCTCAACAACTGTTCACCCAGTTGAAAATCCAAGCTGGGCACCATGGCACACACCTGTAATCCCTGTAGCTCAGGAGGCTGAGGCAGGAGGATGGCAAATTCAAAGCCTTCCTCAGCAACTTAGTGAGGCCCTAAGAAACTTAATGAGACCCTGTCTCAAAATAAAAAATAAAAAGGGCTAGGGATGTGGCTCAGTTGTTAAGGGCACCAGAGTTTAATCCCTGCTAGCCAAAAAGAAAGAAAGAAAGAAACTCCAGTTGGTCATTTTAGAGGTATGGGTATTCCCCAAATAATCCCCCTCCATCCCTTATGATCATTGTCCCCCCAGCCTTGAAAAAATGCTAACCCAAAATTCAAAGCTTCTCCATTTGGTTGCTATCTTGAAGCAAGAACCTATTACAGGAGTCCTAGGCCAGATGCCTGATTTGGGGGATCCCCAAAAGCCAGGTCTGCCTACTTACCCCCAAAACCAAGCAGAAAGGTAATGGTGAAAAGCAGTATGGCCCCTCTGGGGAGGCAGAGTTAGGTCCAGTGTCAGTACTGTTTTCTGAGTGCTGACAGGAGCTTTAGGTTTAAATAGAGGAAGAATTGGTGGAGGAGCCTGGGGGCATGGGTTGGTCATTCTTCAGTCTGGTTCTGGAGTTCTTATCACCTGTGAGTGTTCCTGGAGTTCTGGGCCAGGGATCTGACTCCAGGGATCCAACAAATCAGGTCTGGCCACTTACCCCAAAACCAAATGGAAAAGGTAATAATGGAAAGCATAAAGTCAGTGTAGCTGCACCAGGAAGAGGAGGGGACTCGTGTTCTTAGGGAGGATGACATGAGTGAGGGGAATGTGGGGCAAGGGTTGGAAGCTTATGTAGCTGTAGGCTTTTTGCAGCTGGCAGCTCAAGTGATCTTGATCAGGTGTGGTCTGCTCCATCGTGACCTCTGGATTGGTCAGGCTGGCCTGTTCTCTGAGAAAGTCGCTGTTGCCTGGGGGCTAGCTTCTGTTCTTTGCTAGGTATTCATTCATCAGACTCCATGTTTCTGTAATCCAGGGTGACTCAGAGCAAAGGGGTCAGGTGCAAAATGGAGGCAGATGGCAAGATGACAAGCCTTTATCCCTTTTTTAGTCACCCATTAACATTTGCAGGCAAAAGTGAAGTCTCTGTCTTGTTATGAGGGAACTTTGCAGGATGTGATCCTAGAAGCCGGTAATTCAGTTCCCATGAGATGATTTCTCCTGCTGTTCCTGGAAGGTATAAGAGAACCCTGCAGAGTTCTAGGTGCCAATCCAGGCATCGGAGACAGGATGTTACAAATCTTGCCTCTCAGTCTTCTTATTTTTCTTTTTGATCTTAGAGATTGAACCCAGGGGCATTTACCATTAAGCTACATCCTCAGCCCTTTTTATTTTAAAATAGAGTCTTGCTCAATTGCCGAGGCTGGCCTTGAACTTGTGACCCTCCTGCCTCAACCTCCTGAATTTCTGGGGCCATAGGTGTGCGCCACCATTCCAGGCTTGCCTCAGTCTTGAAGGGGAACAAGATAGGCTAGGTAAATTTAGAGCTAATAACCTTGTATTACCAGTTTTTAGGTGAACATTCCTTAAATGATTAATATGCCTGTGTGCAGAGTTTAGCAGGCACCTGAAGGTAAATACAGCATGAAGGCAGAGACGTTAAGCTTTATCCTGCTTTTAGTCACCCATTGGGCATCTTCAGGCTCAAGTAAAGGGTCACTGCTTTTAGCAAAAGTAGCTTCCCTAAGTCCCTGTTGTAAACCTAGTATTACTACTAGTAGTTATTACCACCCTTTGTTGAACATTGGCCCCACTGTGCAAAATTATTTACAAGAAATGAATCTTATTAATCCTCATTTTACTGATGAAGAAACAGGATGTGGAAGTTCATACCAGATCACACTACTAGTCAAGTAAAGCCTTCTTCACTTGTTTGTCTGGTCAGTGCCTTCTCATTCTCCCATATATCATTGAGGTGATTCTTCTATCAATGGAATCTCCTTGGCTGAATGTGGCTTTGTTTCTGTGACCTAAGAAGAAATATGTGTTTGACACATATCCCTACATTGTTTTCCTGGCACTTAGCTCTTAAAACCCTTGGAATCTCTAAAGTACCGTGTGTCTTGATATATGCTAGTGAGATGACTTGGGGACTGGGGCTCCTTGCGAGAGGAGCAAGCCCACTGGACTTGTGCTTAGACAGACTCCTGTCTTGAGGTAGGTGGGAAGAGGCCAGTGATGTCTGGATGTCCTGGGGTGGGTAAAACCCTAGGCAGTGGCCTTCTCTTTTCTTTGGTGGCCTCAGAGCAATGTCATGGGAGTTCCACTACATACCTTCTTCACTCACTTTTCCAGGTCAGGTACCTGGTTTTCCAGCCTCTCTTCCTCAAAACTGTTTTCTCCAGAACTTGGAATAATAAAGAAGAAGGTCTCCACCCCACACCTCGCCCCCAGGATTGAACCCAAGGGGTACTTAATTACTGAGCCACATACCTATATATATATTTTTGGTACCAGGATTGAACTCGGGGACACTCCACCACTGAGCCACATCCCTAGTCCTTTTTGTATTTTATTTAGAGACAGGGTCTTGCTGAGTTGCTTAGGACCTCAACAAATTGCTAAGAGTTGGCTTTGAACTCTTGATCCTCCTGCCTCAGCCTCCTGAGTCATTGGGATTACAGGTGTGTGCCACCAAGGCTCCCGGCTTAAAGAAGAGCTTGATTGCCTGGATTATTCAGTTTCCAAAAGATTCTCCTAAGGGGATAGTAGACCTTAAAAGTCTCTTGTGACTTCTAGGGGAGGGTTTCTTGGGAAGGATGAGTGCAAAAGATCTAGAGGAGAGTGGGTGTGGCCTGCAACTCATCCTTTCGAACCCAAGTGTTTCTCTCTGAGATGGATTGGCCTCCTCTGGGCCTCTCTAGCACTCAACACTAGAGAAGTACCTGCTTGTTTTACGTGGGAAATAGGAGTGGACCTTACAGCATGAGGATGCAGGGGACAACAGGCAAATTTTGTGGGTGGGATACTTTGGCCCTTTATATTTACATTCACAGAGAAATGTATTATATGCAGTGGACGGTAAAGTTGGAAGAACATTGGCTACATGTCTTAATTATTTTTTATATTTTAAGTATTTTTGGAGATTACACACACATACACACACACACACACACACACACACACATATATATATATATAGAGAGAGAGAGAGAGAGAGGTTTTTTAAGGAGGTAAATCCCAGTGGCCCTGGAGGCTGAGGTAGGAGGATTACAAGTTCAAAGCCAGCCTCAGCAATGGCAAGGTGCTAAGCAATTCAGGGAGACCCTGTCTCTAAATAAAATACAAAATAGGGCTAGGGATGTGGCTCAGTAGTCAAAAGGAGGTCAAGACTGGACAGTAAGTACAGGATTTTGCTATATGTAATTAATGATATCCACCTACTTAATAAATCACACAAAGCACTTACAATCTTTAAAGGGGCAAGTGCATGTTTCTCTTTTCTGAACTTAATGTTCCTTTTGTTGAGTAGGTTGTGTCTATCAGTGTATCATTTATATCCCTTCTTTCTGCTTCTGCAGTGACGTTAGCACGAATGTGCTCAAAGACATTAACTTCCTCATTTTAAGTGACACATGTGTCCAAATCAGTGAGTGCATTTACTTGCCAACGAGTGGGTGACCTCACATGACCCCCCCCCCCCCAGCATGGGTGTGTGATGCTGGAAGGCATTGCAAAATCTCAGCGTGTGGGTGGCCATGGTCAGTTTCCAGTGCCAGGCTGGCTTCCTATGCAATGTGCACAAGATCTCTAGCTGATAGAGGAGTATGTGTAGCAGGGGTTTTGTGCAAAGAAAGGGGAAAAAAAACCTTGGTATTTTGTAATCAGTGAAGATTAAATAACTAATATACTTTTGGGTTTTCTTTTTTCCTTTTTTTGGGCAAAAATAAGGAAATAAATAAATGAGGGCATTGCTTGCCACTGCACTCTTACACTCAGAGGGCAAGCCAACCTTTATGTCCTTTAGTTAAGCCTGGCAATTTTAGAAACTGTGAAATGATTTTCTGTAAGTTTGATGTAACTTGGTCAATATTTTGGTCTTTGCTTATAATCTGTTAGAACAGTCTCTCCATCGAATAATGAATGGAATTGGTAATTCATAGGCTCAAGGAGAATAAGAAAGAGGGGAAAGGCATTCTTCTGATTGAAAACAGATTAATTTTAGGGACATTAGACAGAAAAAATAATAAGCAAAGGCAGGAAGAAGGAGAGTTTAGGAAACATTAGGTGCCTAATAACTGATTGAATTTGGCAGGAGCTAGGGTGAGTGAATGAATTGGAGATGGGATATTCAGGTTTTTTTTTTTTTTTTGCATCCTGAAAGCCTTTGAATGAATGCAGGCTAAGAAATGAACTCCTGTGCTGGGATGTGGCTCGGGGTGGAGTGCTTGCCTAGGATGTGTGTAGGCTTTGGGTTTAGTCCCCAGTCCCAGGGGAAAAAGAAGAAAAAAAACCTAAATTAATTTCTTAGATCAGGGGATTTCAAAGCTTTGAGAAGATGAATCTGGAAATTTTGTGGAAGTGAGATTAGACTGGAAGAGGATAGGGGTAGTGGCTAAAGGAAGGATGGTAGACAGGAAGCTGTTCTGGAAGGGAATGGGAGCTTGAACCTGAGCAATGGGATTGTTGCAGAGATAGATAGAGTTTCCCAGCTGCCAAATAAATGTAGGAGCCTTGAGGAAGAAGTCAGGACCTTAGATGCACATCTGGGAGTTGTTTGCAGTAGGTGAAATTTGAAATGATAGATTGATTTATTTGTTTACAGTGCTCAAATTCAGGGCCTTGGGGCACGCTGGGAAAGCACTCTCCCATTGAACTACATCCTCAGCTAGAAAGGGTGGATCTCATGAACTCACAGAGGATGAAATGTTGTAGGCCCAAAGAGGCAAGCCACCAAAGATAGCAGGAAACAGTTTTATTGACTGCAGCCAGGCTCAGAGGGCACAGCTTTTGCTGTAATCAATTAATCCCCTGAGCCCCAAGTTCAGGTGGTTTCGGAGTTTTATACCCAGCATGTAAGGAGAGGGGCGCAGAAGTTCTCAGTCTGCAGAAATTCACATAAAAGCAGCTTTTTCTTTCACTGTTTTGGGCAAGTTAACCCTTCAAGGACAACACCTGAGTAAGGAGAGCTTCTTTTCCCCATTTTTCCTCTCCCTGCCAGCTGTTACCGCAGAGCCCAGTTGGTAACATAAATGAAAAATGTAGACATCTCTGTGAAGCCCAGGTCAAGGTCAGAGGCCTTGTTTGCACATTTCTACAAACTACTATACTGGATATGTTTGTGAAAAACTAGTAAGGGGGTGTCCAGCACCTGGAGTGCTGGTATCTTTCCTGCCAGTGGCCAAGTAAACAGGGCGACACGAAAATGGGAAGTTTATCTACATTTTTGAACTCTTTTGCAGAGACTCTTTTGCCGACAGTCCCAAAATCAGCCATGGTAAAGATTTCTGGAGAAGCCTAGTTAAGACTTTTCTGCTGAGAAAGGGGTGCCACCATAGAAAGACCTTTACAAAAGCTGGGAAAAAGTTATAGAAGGGAGCAGGAAAAGATAAATAAAGCAGACAAAGATCGACCATGAAAAATTAAGAGTAAAGGGAAACAAAGAAGGATAAAGTTCTGGGTATTTTCTCTCTCCTCATTCTTTTGTCCACTGACATTTTTTGTGTGTGTGTGTGTGTGTGTGTGTGTGCTATATTTTTCTCCCCCAAATAAGGGATTTTGTTTGTCCTCTTCAGGAAAACACTGAATGCCTTATCTGAGGTAGAGGGTTTAATAATAGAGGGACTTTTAAAGCTCACCTGGAAATTGTTGTATTTTTAGTTAAGATTGGAAATGAAAGGGTGACTGGTTATGTGGAAAGTGATGATAATACAGTTTGACTTGTTCCATTTTTACCATTCTGATGACATGCTGAGCCATCAGACTGTGTGGTTCTGAGAGAGTGAACAGATAAACACAAAGGATATGTGTGTGCAAGTTCTTGTGTTAACTATTTAAAGTGAGGCTTATAATCCTTTTAAACATTTTTTTGTATAAATAATAAATTAACTTGGTTCAGAATTTAAAAATCTATGATGACTGTTGCTTCCCCCTGTTACTACCTCTACCTGATGCTAGCTTCTTACATCTTTCTGGAGTTTCTTTGTGCTATTCCATACAGGCTGTTACAATGCAAATGTCTATTATTTTCTTAACTTCCCATCAATGAGTATGACAAACAATAAACACTGTTCTGGCTAGGTGCAGTGGCACATGACTGTAATCCTAGCAGGAGGCCGAGGCAGGAGGATCTCAAGTTCGAGGCCAGCCTCAGCAATTTAGTGAGATCCTATCTTAAAATAAAAATAAAAGGGCTGGGGATGTAGCTCAGTGGTAGTGCACCCCTGGGCTCAGTCCCATGCACACACAAAATAATAATAAAAATAAGTGTGAAAAATTCTTGTGCTGTGTCTTTCCATGATATTTTTTTTCTTTTCTAATACATACTTACATATTTTATCTGTAGATATTGATAGTTTTGCCACTTTGTATCAAGCTTGGTTTAATTTTATTTGTTTTTCAATTCATACTTTCTTTCTTTCACTCGTGTGGACTAATACTGTGGCACAGTGTGGAATAGCATAGTGATAATTGATGTTCCTGCTAGGGAAGAATTTCCTTGTCCTGTCTTCCCAGTAAGATTCCTATTGGCTTTGGTCTGTTTTCCTTCTTCTTCTTCTTTTTTTTTTAATATTTATTTATTTTTATTTATTTTTTTTAGGTGGACACAATATCTTTATTTCATTTTTATGTGGTGCTGAGAATCGAACCCAGTGCCCCATGCATGCTAGGCAAGCGTGCTACCACTTGAGCCACATCCCCAGCCCTGGTCTGTTTTCCTTCTTAACTAAGCATTTCTTGATTCTTGTTTTGTTATTTTAAACCAAGAAAGAATGATAAATCGGGCTCCTGGTGGTGGTGGTGGTAATGGAGGTACATAAGCCTGTAATCCTAGGGATTCAGGAGGCTGAGGCAGAAGGATCCCAAGTTCCCAAGTTCAAGGCCAGCCTCAGCAATTTAGCAAGGCCCTGAGCAACTTAGCAAGACTCTGTCTCAAAATAAAAAATAAAAAGAAATAAAAAAAGAGCTGGGTATGTGGCTCAGTGGTTAAGATTCTAGGTTCAATCCCTGATACAAAAAAAAAAAAAAAAAGTTGAATTTTGTATGCTTTTTAAGTATCTCTGATGATTAATAGATATTATTAGCTTTAGGTTAAGATCCAGTATGGTGAATTATATGAATATCTTCTTAAATATTTGAATAATTTTACATTTATGGGATAAACCACGTCTCACCATGATATGATGCTGGAAATTATCTGCCAAAATTGGAGTAAGGATTCTTGTAGTGATCTTTTTACTTGAGATTAGTTTGTTGTTTACCTATCTATCTTCCTTCTTAGTTCAAAGTTTTGATAGGGTTCCCTATAAAAGAGTCTGGGTCCAGTGTTTATTGGTTGGTTGGGGTAGGAATGTAATTTTTTTTTGCCCCCACAACATCATTTCATCTGTGTAAATGGTTCTCTTTAGAGTGTTCATCTCTTGGTGTCAGGATTAGTAAAATGTCTTCGGTGGAAAGTTATCCATTTGCCCAGATTTTAATTAAATTTATTTGCATAGAATGTTGTGCAGTTGTTTCTTTTGATTTCTATAATTTTCTGCTCACTTTTTTCTTTATGCATTTTTACTTTGTGTTATATGTGGGCTTTCTCTGCTGCACTTTATCCTTAATTGAATTAAGTAGTAAATAAAATAAAGTGATTAAAATAAACTTTGCCCCTTTTCATGTAGATACAAAAGTTGTAACTGAAGAATGTGCCAACTGGGCCAACATTCCTGGGGGGAGCACAAATAGTTTCATAACTATAATGCTTTTTTAAAAAATCAGCAATTATGGTTGAGCCATCATGATGGAGAAGCACCCAGACAGACCAAGGGAGACACATGTATTTTGAGCGTATTTCATGTATGAGACGGTCATGATAATTGTACCATTTTTTTTCTCCCCTTTTCATTGTATGGATCTATCATAAAGTAAGTCATGGTTCAGTTCTTCTACAGCAGCATTCCTACTACATGAGACCTATGAATCTTTTATGTATTAATTTTTTTTTTCATTGCACATTGTCTTCACATTGTCACTTTGTCATCCTTTCTACTCCTCCTGCTTTCAAGATTAGAGAAACTTCAAACTTTAAAATAACACTAAAAACACCTAACTGGCAGCAATCCTTTTAGAAAATGCATGTTCTTTTTAAATTTTTGGCAGTGCTGGGGATCAAACCCAGGGCCTTGTACATGCTCCACCATGAGCTATAGGCACGTGCTCCACCATTGAGCTATACCCACTGCCTCTAATACACAGTAGTACATTGCTAATAAGCCATCAAGTAGATAAAAGATCATTAATAATAGGTGAAATAAGCAGAAAGATGTTTAATGTGTGTTTGTGACTTTCTAATGTCTAATACTTATTATTATTCAGATGGTTCTCTTATTTTAAGTATTTTTCTGGAATTATCTGAATTTGTAGGGCGAATGGTTTAACAGATCTTTTTTTGTATCAAGAAAATGACAATGTGATTCAGAAGTAGGGGCAAATCTGAGTTTTGCAAGACCCTGAAGTGGATGTAATTTGGATACCTTCCTTAAATTACGACACAAAATTAGGAATAGCACCTTGGTGGGGGCCTATGCAGGTTAGAACCCTGAAGTTTACCCTGGCTAGATTCATGGTCAACCTGTCTTTGGCAGAAGACCTTATACTCAAACCTGGAGTCATCATGGCTGAGGATATAACAAAGTTACTTAATCTCCTTGGACCAAAAACCATAGGGGCTATTGTTTTTCTTTTTCTTTTTTTTTTTTTTTTTTTGGTATGGGGGATTGAACTCAGGGGCATTTGACCACTGCACCACATTCCCCATCCCTATTTTGCATTTTATTTAGAGACAAGGTCTCCCTGAATTGCCTAGCACCCCCATGTTGCTGAGGTTGGGTTTGAACTCATGATCCTTCTGTCTCATCCTCCTGAGCTGCTGGGATTACAGGTGTGCACCTCTGTGCCTGGCAATAGGGGCTATATTTTTTTTTTTAATAATCCTTGACTGAGTGATAGGGAGTGAGAAGGTTTGAGTAGATACCACAATAAGAACACCAACAAAATTAAGGGTGATTATCCTTTCTAAACCTTGACTATTCTGTAGATACATAGGGAAGCCACTACTGGTTTGGAGAAGATTTAAAGAGAAAGATACTGGTAGGACATTTGTGTACTAATGTTACAGAGTCCTAACTTGGTCAGAACAGCTTCCTCAAACTAAGACCTGAACTACAGAATTTAGGGGCTTTGGACCACCCACTGCCCAGGAACTGTCTCCACCCCCATTATTGCCCTCTCCCCGCAGCTCATCAGAGACCTAAAGGAAATGAAATCAAGTATGTTCTAGACTATGAGAGGTTCCTTTCCCAGCTGGGCACAGTGATGTTTTCCAGCTATTTTGGAGGCTTAGGCAGAAGGATCACATGTTCAAAGACAGCTTTGGTGATTAGAGGTGATGTGACTCTGTCTTAAAATAAGAAGGGCTGGGGAATGAGACTCAGTGGTAGAGCACAGTTGGATTCAACCGCCAATAATGCAGGGGGTGGGGGTCAAGAAAAGAAAAATTCTTCCCCAGCAAAATAAAATTTAAAAAGGTGTCTTGAGTTATAGTTTTCTGGGACAGATAATTAAATGTTCAAGTGAATTGGTAACAATACATATCCAAATTAATATTATATACAGGCATACAAGCTTGCCTGTATTAAAGTTTTCCTTCTTTACTTTTTTTAAAAAATATTTTTATTAGTTATTGATGGTTATTATTTTACTTAATTGCTTATATGTGGTGCTGAGAATCGAACCCAGTGCCTCACACATGCTAGGCAAGTGCTCTACCACTGAGCTACAACCCCAGCCCCTCCTTCTTTCTTTAATAGTAGATGAATACTGTGAAGAACTGTTACTCAGAGCTTTCTATTTGGCAAGGAAGATATGGGGATGATATGGATTTCATGGGAAAGATTTTAAATATTTGGAGTTTGTCAGAGGGCAAATGTTGACCAGCTTGATGTGGAACTTAAAGGTGTAAAATATAAGGAAGCCAAGTGCAGTGGCTCATGCCTGTAATCCCAGCAATTTGAGAGACTGAGGCAGGAGGATCTGAAGTTTGAGGCCAGTCTCAGCAATTTAGGATACCCCTATCTCAAAGAATAAAAAAGGACTGGGGTTGTAGTTTAGTGGTAAAGCACCCCCAGGTTCAATCTCCAGTCCAAAACCCAAAAACCAGAAAGTTGAGGAAGCATTTGGTTTTGTAGTCACAGAGTTGGTTTCAGATCCTGGTTCTGTTTTGCTCCAGGCACATTAATTAACTTCCCTGAACCTTAGTTTCCTCATGTATAAAATGGGGATAATCGTAGGATTATGAGAATTACTTTTGTGCATGTGTCAAGGGCTGAACATACAGCTTGACATCTGGAAACTTGTGTAAATGTCAGTTGCCTTCTAGTTTAGGAAGGAAGGTATTAAAGTATATGTGGGGAGGATAAGTATGATTGGCTAGGGTCTCTGAGATTATAGCCAGAAATTTGGAAGACTCTCAAAGTAACATTTCCCCCCTGATTTTATGTATAACTTGCATACCTTAAAATGCACATGTTAATGTTCAGCTAGGTGGATATTTACATATTTATAGACCTATGTGATTACCGCACAGATCAAAGATAGAAAGAAAGCACTGATCTCAAAGTTCTCTTTGAGATCACAGTGTATATCCATGATCCTTCAGTCCTAGCGCTCATCTCTTTTCTGATCTCTGTTATCGGTCTATCATCAAATTTTTGAAATTTAAATAAACGTAATCATACAGTATGTACTTTTTGTGTCTTTTTCTCCCCTTCAGTATAATATTTTTGAGATTTTTCCATATTGTTGCATGATTAGTATGTTTTTAAAAAATTGCTATGGAGTATTCCTTTAAACAAATACTAATAATTTGTTTATCCATTATTAGATTGATTGGAATTGTTATTTTAACTTTTAGACGTTAGGAATAATAAAGTTTCTATGAACATTGTTGTATAGATACTCTTCTGAATATCTGGGCCATAGTGTGAACTTAACTTTAATAGTGCAAAATGGTATTCCAAAATGTTTGTAATATCTCAGCAGGGATGTAGACCCCATCACTCAAATAAAAATTACCAAGAAATTGCACCTGGTCTGGTGGTCCACATGTGTAATCCCAGCAGCTTCAGAGACTGAGACAGGAGGATTACAAGTTCAAAGCCAGCCTTAGCAACTTAGCAAGGCCCTATCTCTTAATAAAAAATAAAAAGGGGTGGGGATGTGGCTCAGTGGTGAAGCACTCCTGGGTTCAATTCCTGATACCAAAATAATAATAATAGTAATAATAATAATAATAATGTAAAAATGAAGAAAAGAATTTGATCTATTTGCTTCATTTTCCTTCCCAAGATTTCCTTTGTGCAAGTATATTTTTTCATTTAAACAATTACAGATGCAATATATAAGCAATGTAGAAAGTTATAGAATGAATAAGCAATTATAACTATGTTCTCATCTTAGTGTATATCCTATTATGGAAGTGTTTTAAAGCTAATCCTAAATATTATACCTATTTACATTCTTCAGGATACATCCCCCAAAATGGACATTTAGCCTGGGGTGATGTCCAGTGTCTCAGGAAGCTGAGGCAGGAGAATTAACAATTCAAGGCCGGCCTGGACAACTTAGCGAGACCATGTATCAAAAAAAAAAAAAAAAAAAAGAATAAAAAGGACTGGGGATGTGGTTCAGTGGTAAAATACCACCAAAGGAAGAAAAAGGGACATTTAAAAAAATATTCTACTATTATACTTAACTAAAGTATTAACAATAAAATAGATTTTTAAAGAAAGCAGTGATAATAATGCAAAGGAATCAGTTTAAGAAAAGCATAGCCAAATTACCCAACTTATGTAACTTGACTAATGGCTCAGGGAATGGTTTGGACATAATATATAGAGAGTTTAGCTTTGCAGTTTAGCTAAATTTTGAAAAAAGGTAACAGAAAGTGTAGGGGAAACCCATGCAGTTGTGTTGACTGTGTAGTTGATGCAGTGTAAATTACCATATTAATGTCTGTAGCAAGTAATGAATTGGAGAAGAGGAGACTGAGATCCATGGTATGTTTCAGGGATCTGTCCTTGGTTCTGAGTTGTTAGGATGGCATAAAGATCTTTCCCATCTTACTGCAGCTTAGTATTGCTTGAACATTGGCTATGTCTGTCCTTTGGCATGGACTATTTTTGTTCTTTTTCTACAGCATGATTGGTGTGTCTCACTCCCCAACTTTAATATATAGTTGGTTATTATACCAACCAGACGAGTTCCCAGAGAGGGGAACCTTTATTCAGGACACTTGGATCCTTGGCATTCATGATGGCAAAGAATTTTAGTATGTGCCAGTTAGAGATGGATTTATTTAGAAAAGCAGACATGCATTCAAGGGAAAAGTGTTACTGATAGCTGGGTCCTTGTCCCTGATGCCAATTCAATAAAAAGGACATGGTTTTGAGAATAAAGGAAAAAGAAGTTTTATTGCTTTGCTTGCAAAGGAGAAACACAGGGACTTTTTTCCCCCAGAGATTGTGATCCTCCTCATCAGAGAAAACAGAGTTTTTTTTTTGTTGTTGTTGTTACTGGGGATTGAACTCAGGGATACTCTGTCTCTGGGCCACATCCCCAGCCCGATTTTGTATTTTACTTAGAGACAGGGTCTCATTAAGTTCTTTAGTGCCTCGCTTTTTGCTGAAGCTAGCTTTAAACTCCTGATCCTCCTGTCTCAGCCTCCCAAACTGCTGGGATTACAAGAATGCACCACCGCTCCTGGCAGAGGGTTTTTAAAGAAGTGATTCATTCCAGGTGTTGGGGTATGTGTATGTGTGTGTTGTGATTCACTTGTTAATTTGGGAGATAGTCATTTCTTATATCTTCTGGTGGCATCTCTGAAGTCTGAATTACTTGGTTCCTGTGGTGGGTGAGTGCTCAAAGAGATAAAAGATAATCCTGCTTCCCACGACCAGGTTAGGGAAAGGGAGAAGGAAAAGAGGAAAAGAAAACATGTCCATTTTAAAATAAGCCTCAGTAGCAGAGCAGCAAGGGCTGTATTCAGAGCATGAAGTGGACCACTGTTACAAATGCAGACTATCTCAAGAGAGAGATGTCTTTGGGGAAAAAGTACATTCAGCAGAGAATGTTGGCCATCCTCAGAGGGAGCGAAAGTAAGTCTCTGTGTGAGGGGTTAGTATGTAGAGAGGAGCAGTGGTTGGGGGCTGGACTAGCGGTGGAGCCAGGGTGGAGTTACTCAATTTCATACCCATTTTTCTAGGCCTTGCTTTTTGCAGGCTAGGACACCTTGCGGGGGTGTGGTCTAAGGACATGGGCCTTGTTGCTCAGGAATGCTTGTTTTGCATTTCAAAGTTCGTGGGTGTCTCTTGCGTGCCAAGAGCTTATAGGCATTTCTCTTTTGAGACTCCATACATCTTTCCTTTTCTGTACCCCCAAATTCCTTCTCAATTATGACTTTTATACTGGGCTCTTTTAAAGTTAGGCCAACTACATTTATGGACCAGGAAGGAAGTTGGGGATGGTCGGGTAGGATCTAGATCTTACTTCCTTGCCAAGGACCAGAGGGGTCTCAGAGGAACTTTTCATGCAAGGAAAAGGGCACCATTACTTACAATACTTGATGCTGAGATAGGTGAACTTCTCCCTGCCTACTCGATTAATAACCAGGGAGGGGAACAGAGGTATAACATACATAGAAAAGACTCTAAAATCATAAAGGCACAACATTGTGCATTTTCCAAAGTGATCTTATTTATTTAGATCTAGAAAGGGAACATTACTCATATCCTGAAATGTTCCCCGAATGTCTGCTTCCAATCAGTGTGGGAGTGAGGGGGTATTTTTATCAATTCCAAACCAGAATTAATTTAATAATGTTTTTTCAGAGTGATATTGTTAGGAGAGATTGTGAATTCGTGCTACTACTACTATATGCTTGCTTATGTTCTTGAGACTGGCTTATGATTGAGTAGTGCTCTTGTAAAAATATACCAGTTCAAGGTTTCCATGAGTGTTTCAAACCATGAACTTTTGACTTTTGGAACCTTGGTAGGTTAAGAGTCTACTTCTGCATATAAGCTACAGACCTCTTTTGATCTGTAGTAGACCTAATTTTTATAAATTGCTTGTTTAAAAAGCTTGCTTTACATCTAGAAAAACCTAGTGTAATTTATAAATGGGAAATTATTCCAAGAGTTCACTCAGCCAATTTAGAGTTAATTATGTTTGAGATGATTTTAACTTCTGCCTCCATTTCCATGGTCCTTTCATATCTGGTATTATTTATGTACAAGTGACTTGCTAAAGTCACAGGGGCATAGGACAACTTGTGCAATTAATCTCTCGCAATTAGATAGAAAGTGAGTTTTAATTTTCTTTTCATCCAAGCATGGACTATGTTGACTTGGCCAAAACGTTTGGTGTAAGGACAAAGTTCAAATGCTTATGGCTTTGCTTTTTAAAACTGACTTGTGAAATAGAAGGACATTTTTTTCCTAGAATCTGTGTTTGATCAGTAAGGAAATATGGATTTCTCTGAAGGATCAGGATGAATTTTTTAAAATAACTGTGTGGTCTTAATGATAACAAAACTAATATGACAATGTATCTGGGATAGTTAAAATGTTTTTATATGTATATGCATACACACATGCACTTGCTCTGCTCATGCACATTTCTTGATAAATTGTTTATCAGTAATTGTGACCTTCAATAGTGAATATATCTCCAGGAAGGAAGGAACATTGTTGTTTTTAGCAGTGCTTCTTTTGATACCTAATTTAGTAATAGTCTTCGTTTCCAGACACTGGCCTAGTACCAGAGAGCTCTTAAGCTGGTACCTGCTCTCTTACAATACAGATATTTACCTTAAGAACAACTTCAGTTCCATGTGAGCCCACCACCTCATGTGCACAGCTGAGGTGCACACCTGAGGCAGGAGGATCACAAGTTCAAAGCCAGCCTCAACATCTTAGCAAGGCCCTAGGCAACTTAGCAAGACCCTGTCTCTAAATAAAATATAAAAAAAGGTCTGGGGCTGTGGCTCAGTGGTTAAGTGCCCCTGGGTTCAATCCCTGGTACAGAAAAAGAAAAAAAAAAAAAAAAAGACAAGGAGCCTTGCTATATTTAAAGAGTCTAAGAGACTTGACATATAAATATAAGGTCTGATCTTGGGTTGAATCCTGGATGAGAAAAAAAAATTGTAGATTAGATAATTTTTATTCCATTAATGACAACCTCCTTGATTTTGATAATTGTACTATAATTAAATAAGTGAATCTCTGTATCCTGAGGAAAAGTATGCTGAAATATCTAGGGGAAAAGAATATGATGATTTCTGCAATTTATTCTAAGCGATTCAGAAAAAAATTATCTTTTTATGCATACAGACATAGAATAATAGAGCAAATGTGGCAAAATGAAAGCAATTAGTGAATTTGGGTGAAGTGCCCTATAGTTGCAAAATTTGTATATTCAATGTTTAAAAAAAAAAAGAAATCAATCTTCCATAAGGTATACCTAGGAATAGAACTGCTAAGTCATAGGGTCTGATTTTTTTTTGATTTACTACACAGCATCAAATTGTTTTCCAGTATGGTTGTGTTACAGAGCTGAGGGCTTTCAGGAAACTGAGTCAGCATGCAGACTCCCCCAACCCTAATTCTTGCAATCAAATCAGAAAAATTTCAGACGTATAACTCAGAGTAACAGGGATGAGTTTATTGAAGGGATAGGAAAAGGGAAAGGGGACATTCTCAAGGGCAGAGAGTGGGTCCTTTCAGAGAGGAGAGGGACAGTGTGCCTTTCCTGCACTTTAGTTTTATTGGGGGATCCCAGAGAAGTTTCCAGAGAGTCCTGCCCAGGTCTACTTCTTGACTTTTAACTGACAGCAGGATGCATCAGAGTTTGAAGTCCCCACTGCCATGGCAACTCTAGGTCACCTTGGTCCAGGCTGACAGGTTCTGATTGGAATTTTAAGCATAAATTCCTACAGATTTTATGGTTAATAGGAATTATCCTTATCTCCCTGAGCTTCAGAATCTTGTCTATGAAAAGGGTCATAAAGGTCTCCCCCTTCAGGGTAACTTGGGTTTCTCTTATCAATATTCGTTCAGGCCTGTAGCTGTTCTACAGATAACAGGTAGTTTGCTGAGGAATGTGACATATCCTCTCCACTTAAGCCAGGCAAGGCTGCAGGTAAATTGCTTCTTGGAAACGAAAGCATGTGGAGATTAGCATAGTGGGCCCATTTTCTAGAACTATTACCTTGAATTTGTGTTCCCACAATTTGCATCTGTCTGTCCCCTGTCAGTTGTACTAATTACATTCCTGTCATCTACATCTTCATCAACACTTGATATTATCAGGTTTAAAATTTTTATCAACCTTATGGGTATGAAATTGTATCTCATTGTGGTTTAGTTTGCATTTTTCTGATTATAATGAGGATGAACATCTTTTCAAATGTTTAGTCAATAAGGTTTAGTCTTTCTTTCTTTCTTTTTTTTTTTTTGTTTTAGATGGACACAACAACTTTACTTTATTTATTTATCTTCTTACATGATGCTGAGGATGGAACCCAGTGTCCCACTCATGCTAGGCAAGTGCTCCATCACTGAGCCACAACCCCAGCCCATTAAGGTTTAGTTTTATCTGAATCGTTTGACATATTCTTAGTCTTTTTTTTTTTTTAACTGAGTTCTCTGATTTTCTTTCTACTAACTTTTTACATGTCTTATTGTATTCTGGAAATTTATCTTTTATCAGTTAGATGCATTATTGTTGTTCATATGAATGTGTATTTTATGGTCTAGGGTTCAGTTCCAGGTGGGCAAGTACTCTACCCCTGAGCTAGATCCCCAGCCTTCCATATATTTTTGAAAAATGCTAAACTAAAATATAAAAGTGAGTTACATGTATTTGAGTTACACAGAATAAACTAGGTCAGGGAGCAGAGAAAATATTGCACATCAAGTGTGTGGAGGCCTGGGGACTGGCTTTTGTTTATAGATCTGTTCTCTTGTAACTCAGGTAAATAATGTGAAGCAACTTGAAGTTGCATTCTTATCGCTGACTCTTCTAAAGAAGAATATGTTTAGAAAGTCTGTCCTCTGTCCCTAATGTATTTCATTCAGACTTAATAAAAAACTTGTTCTTCTCTCCTACTTGTAGATGTTTTAAAAAATTGATATATTTCTAAATAATGAAACTTTTGCACTATTAGGTATTGTTCAGTACTTGGATTGAATAATCTACTCTGAGTAGTACTGCAATGTCCATAAAGTAAGAGGGTAATTCATCAGGAACACTATCTTTGTCCACCCTCTAATACTAATTAAAGATGAAGAGAGGTTATAACTGACTCCTGAAAAAGATAGCCTAATTGATCATTGAAGAATTTATTATTCTAAATCTTAAAATGATTAGATGTTAGCTTTGCATGTGGGGCAACAACCCCTCTCTCTCCAAGAAAACCCCAAACCTAAAATCACAAAATGTCAACCCTATTAGGAAACTAAAAAAATTTCCCACTCCTTTATTTTAAAAAAAGGCACCCATGATGGAGCTGGTCCAAGTCCTCTGTCCTTTTTCCTCCAGTGCATCATGCTGCCATTTCATAGGGAAAAAAAAGAAAGAAATTTTCCAATTCTTTCTATTGATGCATATATCAGATCAGTCTCCAGGGGCTTGATAATACAGGGCTCTCAGTTCTGCTCATTGATTTCCTGGTAAACTGGAAAATGAGAAAATCAAAGGGGATCTCATTTCAGGGATTTAATATCTTCATCTCCACTTCAAAAGGAAAGATTTTTCTTTGTAGCATAATGTAGGGAGTAAATTCCTCTGTGACACACCCCAGAGGAACAAAGGGGTAGTCATGTTAGGTACTGTGTACATGGTGACTCTTTCTTCTTTGAAGGTCTTCTCACTTATATTCATATTGAATCCTTAGAACTGGATGGCAGTAGTCATTTTTTAATTTACAAAAAACTAATGCTGCTTTTAAAATCTTTGAATTGTGTTCTTTTTTTGGAGGGAGGGTAATGACCAGAGATTGAACTCAGGGGAGGGGGCAGTCGGCCACTGAGCCACTGCCCAGCCCTATTTTGTATTTTATTTAGAGACCGGGTCTCACTGAGTTGCTTAGGGCCTCATTTTTGCTGAGGCTGGCTTTGAACTCAGGATCCTCCTTTCTCAGCCCCTGGAGCCACTGGGACTACAGGTGTGCGCCACTGCACCCAGCTGAATTGTGTTCTTTATGGAAAATACAATATCACTGTGGAGAAGAGAATCTAATGCCATTGCCCAAAGATAGCCACTTAATGTTTTTTTTTTTTCCCTTGGTGCTTTTCCTATGTTTATATGTTTCATGGGGTTAAACTATAGTTTAAGATTCCACTTCTTTTCACTTAGCATAAGAAGATTTATTAATAGCTGCATTAGATATCATTGCCTGGATTGATTATAATGAAGAGTACCACAAAGGACACTCTTTCCTACATTTCTTATGATTAATTCCTAGAATTAGAATTACTGATCATCAGCAAAACTATTTTTAGTTTTTCATGACAAGCCAACTTTGAAACTAGTTGCTAATAGTTTTATACTCATGTGGAATATATGTGTACCTGTATCATTTGACATTGAACTTCATCATGAAACAAAACATATTGCTGATTTGGTAATGTAAATCAGTCAGTTGCTGTCTAATTCAAATGTCTTTCAAAGAGTTTTGATTTATTTATTCGTGATTTATGTTGCTTCTATTAAATCAGTTCATGAACTTTGCTTACTTTTCTGCAGGATCCTGGGCTTTTCTTATTAAATACTTTTTATATATTAAAAACATCTATCTTTGCCATTTGTGGTAAACACCTTTTGCCATTTTACTTGGTTTTTGGCTTTATGGCTTTTATCGGGGAGACATAAGTCTTTGTTTTTACACTGTTCAGATCTTTATCTGAGCAGACTATTTCTGTGAGTTCTTTTGCCAATCGTGTAGAGAGGAAGATCAAGAGGCGAGGGTTATGGAGAACAAAAATTCCTCCATAGTTAATTGAAGTCATTGGGTAAGGACCATTTCATGCAGATACTGATTTCACCTCTCTTTCCACTGCAATCGCTGGTCTCATTTTTGCAATCTTCATGTCACCCATTAAACTTGTTTTCCTTATTCTATACAGTTAACATTGCCTCTTTGGTTGGTTGTTCTTCTGTCCTACGGCATTTTCTCATATCCTGATGCTTTCTTTTAAGGTATTATCCAAAGAGATGAGTCACCCATGGAAAAAGGGCTCTCTGGTCTGCGAGGAAGGGACTTTGAGCTGTCTGACGTGTTTTATTTCTCCAAGAAGGGATTGGAAGCCATTGTAGAAGATGAAGTGACCCAGAGGTTCTCCTCAGAGGAGCTAGTGTCATGGAATCTCCTCACAAGAACCAATATAAATTTCCAGTACATCAGTCCTCGGCTCACTATGGTGTGGGTGTTGGGCGTCATAGTACGCTATTGTGTCCTACTACCTCTGAGGTAAGTCACCTGCCTGATAATTTATTGATATAATGAGTTCACCTTTCTATTTTCATCACTTATGAATATTGTGGTACTAATTCCACCTCTTCCCGCTTAGAAACGCCACAGAATGTGGCCTCTGCATATTTTTTTCTCTAGATGAAGGTGTGTGTTCAGAATTCAATATGTAGCTTACAATCTGGATCCACTTTGTTTTTGCAGTCATAGATAATTTGAGGCTGGCTAGAAAAGGGAAGGTGGGAAGTTAGAATGAAGAGAGATGATTTGTAGTTCAATATTTACCAGAGTGTCAACCAAAATATAACATTTACCCAGAGCCACTGCCTTTCTTTGCTAGTCTGTAGTACTTCAAAGCTACCTAGGAAAGAAAAAAGTCAAGAGTGGTTATCACAGAGCCATTGGGAAGAGTTGAGTCCATTCATCCAATTCCATTATGATCATTCGTTTCCCTTATTGGCAATTTCCCTACCTGGATACCCTTCTGCTTCTAGGCTTGAGTTCTTCCTGATGAGGAGGTAACCTCAAGCCTGCTTACTGGATTCACAGTGTGGAACACAAGTGTAGAAGACCCTGGGCAGTGGGGTGAAGCAGCAGTGGCCAAGAATCTATTTAGCATGATGATGGCAAGAGTAGGCATGCCCACAGCCTTGCAGCTGATGGTCTTGCTTCATTTTCTGGGACATGGCCTTGGCATCCTCTCAACAGAGCTTTCCAGGCAGTTGCTGTCAGCCAACTAACATTGGCACAAGAGTTGAAACCTCTTTACCATCCCTAGGGTGGCTTATACTTGCCTCATTCAGATTTATTACAGCGGAAGGCTTGCTTAAGTATAGACAAGTGCTGATCTCCAAGAAGTTCTTTCTGTTTTCTTTTGTTCATATTCTCAGTGTCTCAACACTGGAGCACAGTAGTCTTTGGGAATCACTTCAGCTGTAATAACAAAGTGAACTTCAGGGATTTGCAGACACTTTTCATTTTGGTGGTACTAGGGATTGAACACAGGAGTGCTACACTGAACCACTGAGTCCACATCCTTGGCCTTTTTAATTTTTTGAGACAGAGTACCTAAGTTGCTTAGGTCCTCACTAAATTGCTGGAACTTGCAATCCTCCTGCCTCAACCTCCCTAGTCACTGGGATTACAAGTGTGCACCATAATGCTTGACTTGTCACATACAAGTATGCTTAAACCTTTTTTTAATTTTTTTTTTTGCAGGGGGGTACCAGGGAATGAACTAGGGGCACTCGACCACTCAATCATATCCCCAGCCCTATTTTGTATTTTATTTAGAGACAGGGTCTCACTGAGTTGCTTAGGACCTCACTTTTGCTGAGGCTGTCTTTGAACTTGTGATCCTCCTGCCTCAGCCTCCCAAGCTGCCAGGATTACAGGTGTGTGCCACCGTGCCCAGCCAATTTTGCTTAAAACTTAAGCTAGTGCTTCCTGTGAGGGGTTCATGTGCTCTGAGAATGCACATGACAATTCATTGTCACACAGGAAGGAAACACTAGAATTTTTGTTAGACGCTTCCATTCTTTTTATAATTAGAACTACCATTTTATTCTTAAAGAAGTGAAAGTTCAGTAAAGTTTAATATATGAATTAGTTCTTGCATATTCTGGTTCATAGATCAGGCAGTGTATCCGAGGTAACCTTGGGGAAGGGTGAGAAATTTTATAACATGGAGTGCTTAAGATGCCTCATTTGTTGTTGGTTAGACTTCACTATGCTGTGAAGGCCCAGCAAATGTGGTTATGATTCTGCTATCTAGTTTAGACTAAACTAGTGCTCACAAAAGAGATGATTGACATGAAAACTTTTGTAAATAAACCACAGATTTTAGATAGTCCTATAATGTAAATATACAGGAACAAAAGGAAAATGGCAGAATTGGTACCTACTCTGAGTACAAATCATTGTAAATGATTTGTAGAAGAAGCAAATGTGACAAATTGAGCATTTAAAAAAACAGATTATACTAAAATTAATTGTGACGGTTGCACAACTCTGACTATGCCCCAAATTGTTGAATTGGATACTTAAAAGTGTGAATCATATGTATGTGATCTGTATCTCAATAAAGCTCTTAAACAGATTGTAACTGAAAATTTGTGTCTGATCTCACTGGAAGATAACTTATCTGAACTTATCCAGGAGAATGCTCATGTTGGCTTACGTTAGGAATTTTCTGGCTTGTTAATCTAGGAAAAAAATAATTCAGTTTCAATTATTTTGAACTCAATTGCTAGACAACATTATAATGCAACCCTTTCTGATTTAATATGTAAAAAGGAGTGATTCTTATTAGGGAAAGATGAAAAACATTATTTGAAAAGTTTTACATAATTAAACAATGGTTTCATTACTGTGTTAGTGACTAACATGAAAATATGGCATCTGGTTATGACCTTCAAACTGTTATGTCAAAAGATGTTAAACCATGACTTCAGAAGATTTAACACCTTAACGAGTTATAGCTTAACATTCAAAAAGGTTATAGGTTAACACTCAAAATATAATTGATAACATTTATTATTTATAATTAATATTTTGAGTGAGAGAAAAACATTTTCTACATTAATATTTATATATAATTTTTAAATACTATGTTTAAAAAAATAAAAATATCTCTAAACTGGGCTTGGTGGCACACACCTGTAGCATCAGTGACCAGATGGGCTGAGGTAGGAGGATCTCAAGTTCAAAGCTAGCTAAGGCAACTTGTTGAGACACTGACTGAAAATAAAATTTTAAAAAATTTATATATTTTTTTACATTCTTCATATTTGCAGGTATTTTATAATGGCATTGATGTCAGTACAGTGGAATATATTGTCATTCTTAAATATACTAGGGGTACATGCTCAGATGTGTTGATAGAGTGTTTCCCCAACCAGGTTGATATTACTGCCTTAAGCTAATTTTCTATATTAAATAATCCTAAACTGATTTGTTAAATAATAAAAATGATAAGCTAGTGAGAGACAGTAACATAATTATTAGGAGCATGAATTATGGAGCCAAACTGCTGGGTTTGAAATTCTGGCTTTGCTGTCCATTGGCTCTATAACGTTAGGTAAGTTATTTAACCTTTCTTTGTCTCAGTTTCTTCATCTGTTGAATAGAGATGTTGATAATGTTATTGCCTCATGGAGTTTTTGGGATGGATAAATGTGTTAAGTACTTAGAATATTGCCTGGCACATAGTGTTAGCTGTTATTTTATCATCATCTAATGTAAGATCTGAGATGGGTTAAGATAAACTATTTTGTGCTCTCAACATCTGGTCAGGAGGTATAGATATATACAAATAAGGAGCAAACCACCTTGACACTGGAGAGATTTGCTATTGCTGACCCTGGACCTCAGGTAGCTCCCAGACCCACAGGGTCCTTCTGACTGCAATGGCGTTTCCTTCCATCAGGTTATTGATACCTTATATATTCAGCAAAACATGGGAAGGCTCTCTTGAGAACTAGAAGATACAAACAGACCTCTGGTTCGATTTGAGAGGCCAGTGAGATAATCTAAAGTTCCTGCTTTCTCATCTGACAAAGTAAAATGGTTTAAGGAATCTTATTAATAAAATACCATTAAGCTATTGATTCTTACTTTTAATCTAAATCCTATTTGCTTTAGAAGGATTTTAAATCTCAACCTCATCTTTTTGAGTAATTCTATTTGCATTTCTAGAAATAACTATTTCCTTTGTTAAAGTGATCAGAATGTACATAACAAGCACTTTTCAAAAATGAGAAAATGTCTACATGGAGATTAGAGGTATTATCAGTCACCTTGTTTTCTAATTCTAAGTCATCTTGAGCCATGCAAAGGGACAATAGTTAGCTTTGCATTAAAAGATTCCTACCTAGTGGCATGTTTTGGTGTTAGTATGAGAAAGGCTTCATAACTATCTTAGCCCTTTAATGATTACATAGATTGAACTTTAGTTTTGTTAAGAAATTTTCAGGCCCCCCCTCTCTCTATATATATAAAAGCTAATTTTCTATATTAAATAGTACTAAATATATATATATATATATATATATATATATATATATATAGAGAGAGAGAGAGAGAGAGAGAGAGAGAGAGAGAGAGAGAGAGAAAGAGTAGTTACACATATATGCTTATTACTTTGAAAGTGGTATCATATGCCACACAATTATTTCAAAACTTTGCTCTTCTCCATTCAAAATGTATCACACAACACTCAATAGAATCATGTCATAATCTTTAGCTTTATCAACTTTTTTTTGGTACTGGGGATTGAGCCCAGGGGCACATCACCACTGAACTGTATCCCCATTCCTTTTTATTTTTTTTATTTTGAGACAAGACCTCAGTAAATTGCTGAGGTTGGCCTCAAACTTGCAACCCTTCCACCTCAGCCTCCCAAGTGACTGGGATTGCTGGTGTGCAACACCATGCCCGGCCTGATATATCATATTCCATAATGAGGATGCTGTACAATTCATTTACACTTTATTTATGAATCTTTAGATTATTTCCCCTTAGGTTATTTACCTACTATTTGACAAATTTTGCATTAATTTTTCTTTTATTTTCTTTTTCAGGGTTACTCTGGCTTTTATTGGCATCAGTTTGCTGGTTATAGGAACTACACTGGTTGGGCAGTTGCCAGACGGCAGGTGAAATGTTTCCTTCCATCCAGTCATAAAATAAAACTCTCCCTTTTCCTAGCTGTGTCTACAAAGACAGTATTTGCTTAGTGCCTACATATTGCATTGAATTCATCATATCAACCCACTTTTTAGAATTCTGCTCACTTCATCTTCATACTCATTCTTTGATTTTTTTCCCATTGTGCTTCCATATAAATCAAAAGAAGTTTCTTCAAAGGAGAGAGGGAACTATTTTCTATTGGGGTTTCTATCTATTTTCTTGGTAAACTTTTGCCATCTAATACCAGATGTATCAATGAGATTGTAAGAATTGTACTGTGCTTTTTCAATGGAATAGAACACAGGATGCTGTTGTGAATGAGCACATTAAAGATTTTCTTGTATTGTTTCTTAGGAAAGCCCATTACTGCACAATAAAATGATTTTTATTCTTTCAGACTCAAAAACTGGCTGAGTGAACTGGTACATCTGACTTGCTGTCGGATCTGCGTGAGATCTCTCTCTGGCACCATCCATTATCATAACAAGTGAGTGTCCTAACTGTGCAGTTAGGAAGTTCAGACCAGGCCCTGTGCTTCTCACAGGTCAACGCTATGGGATGGGCATGTTACCCCATTTTACATGGAAGAAATGGGAGCTCTGAGACTGGTTGTGTATATATAATAAGTTTATTATATAATAAGTTTCCAGTTTTGAGCCAGTTCTGACTTAGAAAATGAAATTCACAGGCTTATGATGTTGTTGGAATCCAGGGGGTCCCTTTTTGGTTTTAGTTTTGCCACTTCTAAAATTCCATAACTGATCCTTAAAAGAAAATACTACATTCTCCTTCCCTCACCCCCAAACAAAGAGTATAAAGGTAGCTAAGGAAGGCTATTAGCTAAATGATAATTATTCTAATTGCTTTTAAATTATATTTCTGTGAATTCAATTTTAGTTAATTAAAAAATCATTGTTTTAAAAGTTTTAGAGCAAACATCTCTTTTTGGCTGACGGTGTCTTTCTGACTCATTTGTAGAAGGGAAACATTCAGAAAACCAATTGATTTTTACCATGTGTTACCAACATAAAGGCCCCTTAAAATTTTTTAAATTATGTGATTTATCTATTGGGCTATGAGTTTTAAGGTAAGAAATAGAAGAAAATCTCAGACAGAAGTATGATCAGAGGAGACATCTTCTACAGAAAACGTGCTTTAATGACATAGATAGGTGATCCTAACTTATTATAGAAGTGCTCCTAATTTTAAGGAAAATCTGCTAAAGTCATTATGTGTTTGTTTCCCTCTTCTATGAATAAGCCTGACAAAAATACTTTACTTTATTGGTGTCAACTCTCATTTAACTCTAGGGCAGAGATAGGCAAACAAAAGTATGGGCCTACAGGCCATATCTGACACTCTTTCTGTCTTTTGTAAATAAAGCTTTATTGGAACCCAGACATGCTCATTTATTTGCATATTATCTTATGTGGCCTTTGTGCCACAACAGTAGAGCTGAGTAATTGTGGCAGGGATTGTTTGGCCTGTGCAATCTGAAGTATTTACTCTTTGTCTCTTATCAAAAAAGTTTGCTGACCTCTGCTGTAGTGGGAGAAGAGGGAGGAAGCCATGGTAAAGATTTACTCTCTGAATCACCATGAAGCCAGTAAAAGTGGTATTTATGAAGATCAAAATCATATGAAAATACTTTCAATTAAGTAAGCAAAAATTTAGGAATTATAAAGGGAAAGTCATAGGCCTCCTTACCCTATTTCCTATAAATAACCTTTTAAGATAGTCTCCTGTACCTCCAAATATACTTTAAAAAATGAGCCTCTCCATGCTTTTCTGCAAAACAATGGCTGTTTTCTGAGGGTTAGTACTTACCATTGTTTGTAATTGCAGGCAGTACAGACCCCAGAAGGGAGGCATTTGCGTTGCCAACCACACCTCTCCAATAGATGTTTTGATCTTGACCACAGATGGATGTTATGCTATGGTAAGAGCAGTCCATTGGTAATTCTGGTGGTTGTGTATTTTATGATTTGCTCAAATTTGTTATCCTTTTTGATAAATTTGAAAATTAGTCTCTTATTAGAAATTTGGGTTATATTATTGCAGTTGTATAAAGCATTCTAGATTTACATGAGGAAGAGATGGTGCAAGAAAAAGAAAATAGACTGGACATAGTGGTGTCCACTTGTAATCCCAGTGATTTGGGGAGGTTGAGGAGGATCACAAGGTTGAGGCCAGCCTCAGCAACTCAATGAGACCCTGTGTCAAAATAAACAATAAAAGGAGCTGGGGATGTATCTCAGTGGTAAAGCACCCCAGGGTTCAATCCCCTGAAGAAAGAAATGAAAGAAAGGGAGGGAAGGAGGAAGGAAGGAAGGAAAGAAGGAGAATAGCCATTAATATTTAAAGTAGTGAATAATTAACTTACTGAAATGTAGACATACTTCAACTTGGTAGGACTTGGTAAAGTTGATTCCATTTTGCTTCTAAAATCCCTGCCAATATTTAATAACACTTTGCAACATTAGAGTCTTCCTTCTTCGAGTTGTACAAATCCCCTAGACTGTCAATTAGTTCTTTCTTCCTTCAGGGATGTATATGCAATTTAAAAAAATCTGACTCTTTAATGAGGCTCTAGCAAGAAAGGCAAATATTTATACTATGCCATCTTTCTCAGATCTTATCCACAGACTCAAAAGAAAAGAAAGGTAAAGAAAACAGAACAACCCTACTAACAAACCACAAAGCACATAGTAAAACCAAGCTTTAAAATACCCTTTCATGGGGATGCACAAAACCACATTCTGGCATTTTTTTTCAAATATTTGTTTTCTATTGCCATGAAATATTTGTTGAGAGTTCCTGCATCTCTTTTACGTGTCAGATGAATTCTAGACAATAATGGAAGATGTACTTTTCTTCATGGTAGTTAACCATGACCTGAGGTGGAGTGTGGAACAGAATGCTTGCACAAAGGTCCTGGCGGATCTGTTCATATTCTCTTGCTGGTGGGTTGGACTTCAGAGAGAGCAGGTGGGTTATATTTCACCAATGTTATCACATGGTAGAAGTGGAAGAGCCAAGATGTAACAGACTGCTCTTGAGAGCCCTTTTTATAATGGCATTAATTTATTTTATTATTTATTTTATCTAGACACTCCCATTTAAGCCCCATCTCTTAATACAGTCACATTGGCAATTAAATTTCCAATATTGATTTCTGGGAGACATATCACACTAGCACTGCTTAATCATAATTTTGTGTTTCTGAGACTATATTTCTTCTATTTCCTGATCAACAAAGTTGAGAATAATGCATTCATGACTCAGGGCCTCAGAATTTTGTTGGTACCATCCATACTTTTTGATCATAAATAACTGTAATTCCATTAATAGCCAAGGTTTAAAAACGCCTTATAACTACAGGGTACACACCTGTGATCTCAGCATCTTGGGAGGCTAAGACAGGAGGATTGAAAGTTTGAGGCAAACCTCAGCAATTTAGTGAAATGCTGTCTCAAAATAAAAAAAAAAAAAAGGGCTGGAGATATATGTAACTCAGTGGTAGAGCATCCCCTGGGTTTAATCCTCAGTACTGGGGTTGGGGGTGAGGTTTAAGCAAAGCAAAGATTTGCAACTGCAAATTGTCTAGGGGGTCAAGTGATAGAAATATAAGACCAATGGTACTTAATTGGAGGTAGTACAAGGCAGAAGTTGAAGGAAATGGTATTGCTGACCTGAGGAAGTCATAACTGGCTAAATAAACTACTTATCAGAGCACCATTAAAGATTTTTCTCTCAATGATTTATTGTTTTTTAAATTAACTTATTTATTTATTTATTTACTTTTTTGGTACCAGGGATTGAACTCAGGGACACTCGACCACTGAGCCACATCCCCAGACTTATTTTGTACTTTATTTAGAGACAGGGTCTTGCCGAGTTGCTTAGGGCCTTGCTTTTTGCTGAGGCTGGTTTTGAACTTGCGATCTTCCTGCCTTAGCCTCCTGAGTCGCTGGGATTACAGGCGTGTGCCACTGAGTCTGGACTAAATTAACTTATTTTAATTGACAAAAACTATATAAATTTATTGTGTACAGAATGATGTTTGGTACGCATATACTTTGGAATCTTTAAATCAACCTAATTAACATATCCATTGTTTCACTCAATGACTTTTCTAAACTATTTTTCCTTCTAAAAAAATTATAAATATTTTTAAGCATACAGAAAAGTTGTTATAATAAAGGATATTACATATACCTTTTATATACATTTACATATTCATATTCGTAATGCCTCATTTACTTTATCACTTGAGTTCTTGTGTTCTAGCCCTCTCACTGTAAGGTGAAAAATATTTGTCTTTTTTCCTAATTGATTTTTAGTTGTTGATAGATCTTTATTTATTTATTTATATGTGGTGCTGAGAATTGAATCCAGTGCCTCACACATGCCAGGCAAGTGCGCTACCACTGAGCCCCAGCCCCAGCCCCTTGTCTTGATTTAATATCATAGAAATTTTTTTCATTTTTTTATGGCATTTGCTGGTAAATGGATGGGACTGAAGAGTGTCATGCTAAGTAAAATAAGCCAATCTCCCAAAAACCAAAGGCTGAATGTTCTGTTTGATATGAGGATGCTAACACACAATGAGAGGGTATGGGGAAGAATAGAAGTACTTTGGATTAAGGAGAATGAAAGGATGGGAAAGGGGATGACAATAGGAAAGACAATAGAATGAATCAGACATAACTCTCCTGTGTTCATATAGAGTATACGACCAGTGTTAACTGTACATCATGTACAACCACAAGAATGGGAAGTTATACTCCATGCATGTACAATGTGTCAAAATACATTCTACTGTCATGTATAACTAAAAAGAACAAATAATTTTTTAAAAAATTTTCACTTTTTAAAATAGAAGACAGTTTTTGTTTGTTTTTTGATTTTTTTTCAGTGCTAGGGTTTGAACCCAGGGCCTCCTGTGTGCTAGGCAAGTGCCTACCACTGAGCCACAGCTCCCCCCAGTCCTACTTTTGATTTGATTTTTAGTTGTAGATGGACACAATACCTTTATTTTATTTGTTTATTTATTTATTTTTTATGTAGTGCCGGGGATTGAACCAAATGCCTCATGCATTGTAGGCAGATGCTTTACCACTGAGCCACAACCCTGGCCCCAAGTCCTGCTTTTTATTAATTTATTTTTTATTTTTGAGACAAGGTCTTACCAAGTTGCCCAGGATGGCCTTTCCATCTTCTTGCCTCAGCTTCCCAAAGAGCTAGAGTGACGAGTATGTGCTCCTGTGCCTTGCACAAATATATTTATATTTAATATTTGTTTCTAAATTTAAATTGGAAATCTGAGTCTATACCAATACATTTAGTTTATATGGTTCTATCTTGCTTTCCCTTTTTTTAATAGTGAAAACTCTAATTCCTTACAAAATCAACATATTTACTCATTTTCATAATCTTGTAATCCATTTAAAATAGTTTCAGAATTGCTTTATCTGTTTTACTACAATAAACCAAAAAATAAATAAATAAAATAAAGAAGAAGAAGAAGAAGAGTTTAGGATGTTTTGCATTTCTTTCTATGCCTTCCAAGATGGAGGGTACAAAGATACAATCTTTGCAAGTGTCTTGGATTGTTCCTCTTCCTTCAGTGCTGTTCTTTCATTCATTTGACACATTATTGAGTTAATTTCCTTCAACTTGCTTTCAGTTTGTTATCCCAATCCTTACTGGTTTATTTTTTATTTTTTTTGGAACATGTAGGCTATTAACATGCCTCCATAAAAAAAGGTATACTCAGAGACATGTCACCCCCTCCATGTCCATCTCTCCCATTCCTTCCTTCCTCCCCCACACCCTGCCCCAACTTAATTTATTTGTATAGTTTGAAAATAATGCATTCACATGTTTGGAAAATCAGAAAATGTAGAAAGATTTTATTAACTTGTTCATACTATGCCTCCATATACCTAGTTTCTGTCAAAACCAGTAACAACTCTTCCAGTTTCTTCTTATTCTTACAGAATGATGATGGTGATACATCATACTACTTATATTATTATATTCCATTTTAAATTCTGTTATTTCACATTGCTTTTCTTTCATTAATTTAAATCCCTGGACTCCTTTCTTCCTTTTAAGTTCCCAATTTCATTGGTTTTGGTTATCCTTTCTGTATTTCTTTTTGTCGAGATAAGTAAAAGCATATGTATCATTTCCTCTTTGGTCTTAGTCCAAAGGTTACTTACTTGTTCTTTTGCTTTTTCACTTATCTCTTGGAAATCACTTTTTATCAGTTATAGAGATCAACTTTGCTGTTTTTCTACTGTATGTATAGACCATTGTTTATTCATCAATTTCCTATATTTAGATAGTTTCCAATGTTTTAAAATAATAAGTAATACTGTGATTAATTGTATATGTATTTTCTTTTTCTTTTTTCCCTTTTTTTAAAATTTTTTTGGTGGTGCTGGGGATTATAGCCACGGCCTTGTGCATGTAAGACAAACCCTCTACCAATTGAGCTGTATCACCAGTCCTTTTTCCATATTTTTATTAGTGCATTAAAGTTGTACATAATGGTGGGATTTATTGTTACATACTTATACATGCACATAAAATAATAAAATAATTTGGTCAGTATCATTCCCCAGTATTCCCTCTTGCCTGCCCCAGTCCTTTTCTTCTTTCTAACTGATTTCCCTTTATTTTTCATGAGATTTCCCAGGCCACAAACTTTTCTTACCCTTTTTCCTCTTTAATCTCCACATATGAGAGAAAACATACAACACTTAACCTTCTAAGTTTGGCTTATTTTGCTTAATGTAATGTTCTCAAGTTCCATTTATTTTCCTCCAAATGACATAATTTCTTTTCTTTTTTTTTTTTCTTTTTTGGTACTGGGGATTGAACCACTGAGCCACATCCCAAGCCCTTTTTCATATTTAATTTAGAGACAGGGTCTCACTGAGTTGCTTAGTGCCTGGCTCAATTGCTGAGCCTGGCTTTGAACTTGCAATCCTTCTGCCTCAGCCTCCTGAGTCGCTGGGATTACAGGTGCGCACCATCACGCCTGGCATAATTTCATTCTTTTTGACAGAATAAAACCTAATTGTATATATGTGCCGCATATTCTTTATCCATTCCTCTATTGATAGACATAGGCTGGTTCCATAGTTTGGTAATTGTGAACTATGCTGCTGTCAACATGGGTAGTGCATATGTGTTTTCATTTATTTGAATGTGTATCTTCAGGTTGAATTCCTAGAAGAGGAATTATTAACACGAAGGATAAATGAATATGTGATCTCAGTAGATGTTGCCACATTTCTTCCATTGGTGCTATAATCCTCTCTCCTTTCCCTGGGCAGTGTGAGTGCCTGTTTCCCATAGCCTTGCATCAGAGTGAACTGTTAAGCTGTTAAATCTTTGTCAGTTTGAGGGGCTTAAAATGGTATTTCAGAAAAGTTTTAATTTGTATTTCTCTAACTTTGACTAAGTTGAAGCACCTCTGTTTTTGAAAACTAGAGAATATCTAGGGTGTAGCAACATGACTTATAATTAAAAGCTGCTAATAAAGAAAGCTACAACTATCTTATATTTGATAAAGGAGCTAAAAGCATGCAATGGAGGGAGGATAGCATCTTCAACAAATGGTGCTGGGAAAACTGGAAATCCATATGCAACAAAATGAAACTGAATCCCCTCCTCTCGCCATGCACAAAAGTTAACTCAAAGTGGATCAAGGAGCTAGATATCAAATCAGAGACTCTGCGTCTGATAGAAGAAAAAGTTGGTGCCGATCTACATATTGTAGGGTCGGGCTCCAAATTCCTTAATAGGACACCCATAGCACAAAAGTTGATAACAAGAATCAACAAATGGGACTTACTTAAACTGAAAAGTTTTCTCTCAGCAAGAGAAACAATAAAAGAGGTAAATAGGGAGCCTACATCATGGGAACAAATTTTTACTCCTCACACTTCAGATAGAGCCCTAATATCCAGAGTATACAAAGAACTCAAAAAATTAAACAATAAGAAAACAAATAACCCAATCAACAAATGGGCCAAAGACCTGAACAGACACTTCTCAGAGGAGGACATACAATCGATCAACAAGTACATGAAAAAATGCTCACCATCTCTAGCAGTCAGAGAAATGCAAATCAAAACCACCCTAAGATACCATCTCACTCCAGTAAGATTGGCAGCCATTATGAAGTCAAACAACAACAAGTGCTGGCGAGGATGTGGGGAAAAGGGTACTCTTGTACATTGCTGGTGGGACTGCAAACTGGTGCGGCCAATCTGGAAAGCAGTATGGAGATTCCTGGGAAAGCTGGGAATGGAACCACCATTTGACCCAGCTATTGCCCTTCTCGGACTATTCCCTGAAGACCTTAAAAGAGCGTACTACAGGGATACTGCTACATCGATGTTCATAGCAGCACAATTCACAATAGCTAGACTGTGGAACCAACCCAGATGCCCTTCAATAGATGAATGGATAAAAAAAATGTGGCATTTATACACCATGGAGTATTACGCAGCACTAAAAAATGACAAAATCATAGAATTTGCAGGGAAATGGATGGCACTAGAGCAGATTATGCTTAGTGAAGCTAGCCAATCCCTAAAAAACAAATACCAAATGTCTTCTTTGATATAATGAGAGCAACTAAGAACAGAGCAGGGAGGAAGAGCAGGAAGAAAAGATTAACATTAAACAGATACATGAGGTGGGATGGAAAGGGAGAGAAAAGGGAAATTGCATGGTAATGGAGGGAGACCCTCATTGTTATACAAAATTACATATAAGAGGTTGTGAGGGGAATGGGAAAATAAACAAGGAGAGAAATGAATTACAGTGGATGGGGTAGAGAGAGAAGATGGGAGGGGAGGGAGGGGGGATAGTAGAGGATAGGAAAGGTAGCAGAATACAACAGTTACTAATAGGGCATTATGTAAAAATGTGGATGTGTAACCGATGTGATTCTGCAATCTGTATTTGGGGTAAAATTGGGAGTTCATAACCAACTTGAATCTAATGTATGAAATATGATATGTCAATAGCTTTATAATGTTTTGAACAACCAATAAAAAAAATAAATTAAAAAAAAAAAGAATATTTTTGCTTACATATGGCCTTACAAATGCTTTGATCACACTAAAAATTTCAGTCAGTAGAAGGCAACTAATCTTGCCTCTGAGCAGGAAATAGAAATGTATTGGTAGTTAACTAAATAAATAAGTAAATAAAGCTTTCTTTGGAGAGCTTTGACTTTATTATTATTTTTTTTCTCATGGCACTTCTAGGTTGGCCAGGTTCATGGTGGACTGATGGGAATTATTCAGAGAGCTATGGTAAAGGCTTGTCCACATGTCTGGTTTGAACGCTCAGAAATGAAGGATCGACACCTGGTTACTAAGAGGTAAGTAGTGAGATGACTCAGTATTCATTTGGGTAGCATAAAACAGATGAATTTGGGTCTTTTGGCCAAAGAAGACAGAGCTATGGGTCAAAACTAAAACACATAGAGCCCTATTTGAGTTTTTTTTTTTTTTTTTCCTGGTGAGTTACTTACCATGATTAAAAAAAAAAAAAAATTCTGAAGACACGATGAGATATAGGATGGTATTAGAAAGCTCTTATGTCTATTTTGCCATGACTTAGGTATAGTCACTATACTGATGTTGACAACAGTCCAGTTACTGAATTTTTGAAAATTCAAAATTACTTCCTTGAAATTAAAATAATTGATCCCTATTTGCTGAATAAACAGATAATTGATTGTTAGCTGAATGACTGCTAGGACTTAAATCCAGCTATAGAAGGAGCTAATGATCTTTTGTTAATTCATTATGGCAAAACCCCTGAGATAATCAACTTAATAAAGAAAAGGTTTATTTTGGTTCATGGTTTCTGAGGTTTCTGGCCTTGTTGCTTTGGGTCTGTGGCAGCACAGTACATCATGGCAGAAGCACATGGCGGAAGAAACCTGTTCACTTCATGGCAACTGGGAATCAAAAGGGAGTGGAGAGTCCAGGGTCCCAGTATCTCTTTCAAGAGCGGGACCCCAATGACCTAACTTCCTCCTGCTAAGTCCCACCTCCTAAAAGTTCCTCTACCCAATAGTGCCACAGACTGGCAACCGACTTTCATATGTGGGCCTTTGGGGGCACTTATCCAAACTACAGAAGATCGTTATGGAAAGGCAGAAGAAAGAATCTCTGGGGTTAGGGCTGGAAAGGAGCTACCAGAAACTTTGGCTGGGAAACAGCTTTTTGCCCAAGGGTTTTAACTGAAGGCTTTCTGGTCATTGCTCCCATAAACACAAAGGTGGCCCATGCTCTTAAATGAAAAGTACTTGTTGAAATCTGCTTCAGGTTGGAAAGTGTTCCCTATCTTGAGATTATTTAGCAATGGGACTCTCTGGCAGCTGGATCTCTGTACCTCAGCCTTTCCCAACTTCTGATGAGCAGAGTTGGGAATACAGGGCCAACTGCAAGGAGGACAGGCTTTAAGCCTGGAAGGATGTCAATCTCTCTCAGCTTTATGGTATGAATTTCATAGAAAAGTTCAGCCTGACTCATTTAAGGAGTCTCTTGCTTAAGAGCCATAATGTAGATAGTTATCAATATTTCCATTTTCAGATGAAGAAATGTAAGTACATGGAGAACAACAGAAAGCTATGACATGGTGACCCCCTGTCACATGACTGTCTAGAGTTCACTACCTTCCCACCCCCTGCCACACTGGGGATTGAACCCAGGACCTAACACTTGCTAGGCAAGTGCTCTACCTCTAAGCTACCTCCCCAGCCCCTAGAGTTGCTTTTTAATAGTGGGCAAAAGGCATTGAAAATCATTCACTTTGAAATTAGAGAAATTGAAATAGTGTAGATCTTCATACACTTTTAAAGAAAGGGAACAACTTGAGTTTGTTTCCTTTCCTAATTTCTTATTTCCCTTCTCCTCTTTGCTTTACATTTTTTTTTTCACACTAATAGAGTGTGAAGAATACCAAAAAGGACTCCGTTTTTAAAGACAGAATTTTGATTCCTTGTTTTTCTCTGCAGACTAAAAGAACACATTGCTGATAAGAAAAAACTACCCATATTAATCTTTCCTGAAGGTAAGAGCAGAGACTGCCTGCCAAACTATCATTGATAACAACAAACGATCAGGAGTGTGAGGAATAGTTACTCTGGGATTGGCGTTCTCAGTCTAGGATGGGATAACCTTTGGAGCTATTCATTTTCTGCTTTCTTTTGAGTTGATAGGAGTCATGCTACTTTTTTTTTTTTTTACTTTATTGTATTTATATTTTGTGCTGCTGGAGATCCCTTTTTTGTTTTAAAAATATTTCTGGGTCATAAACTTAGAAAGGTATTATCTGTATTATCTGTCATTTTAAGGGTAGTATTTTATATCAAAGTTGTCACCTGTTGCAGAGAAGTTGTACTTATAAATATTTAATAGTAAAGTAAAAGTTTGTTATTATGAATCTGCTTAGAACTATTAGCGTTTAAGTTTATTTACTCCTTTAAGCAGGGATGGATTTGTGAAATGGTATTAGAATGCCTGTCATTTGCTATTTTAAAGTATTTTATATAAAAGTAATTCCTTGGCACTGGGGTTGTGGCTCAGTGGTAGAGTGTTTGCCCAGCACATATGAGACACTGGGTTTGATCCTCAGCTCCACATAAAAAACAAATAAATGAATAAAATAAAGGTATTGTGTCCACGTGTCCATCTACAACACACACACACACACACACACACACACACACATATATTTAATATTTAATATTTTGTGGGGGTGGATACCAGGGATCGAATTCAGGGGGCAGGGGCACTCGATCACTGAGCCATATCTCCAGGCCTAATCTGTATTTTATTTAGAGACAGAGTCTCACTAAGTTGCTTAGCATCTCACTTTTGCTGAGACTGGCTTTGAACTCACTGCCCTCCTGCTTCACCCTTCCAAGCTGCTGTGATTACAGGTGTGCACCACTGCACCCAGCTTAAAACAATTTTTTTAAAGTAATTCATTTTAAAATTTATTTAAAAAGATGACTAACCTCCCCACTCCTATCCACCCTTGCAGGAACCTGCATCAATAATACTTCAGTCATGATGTTTAAAAAGGGAAGTTTTGAAATTGGAGGAACCATACATCCAGTTGCAATTAAGGTAAAACATATATATATATATATTTTTTTAGTACCAGGGATTAAACCCAGGGGTGCTTAGCCACTGAGCAAAATCTCCAACCCTTTTTATATTTTATTTAGGGACAGATTCTTGCAAAATTGCTTAGGGCCTCACTAAGTTGCTGAGGCTGGCTTTGAGCTTGTGATCTTCCTGCCTCAGCCTCCAGAGCCGCTGGGATTATAGGTGTGCACCACTGTGCCCGGCTAAAACAGATTTCTTAAAAAAGCCTTAGATGGATGACTTTATTGATATAATTACAAATTTTTAAATTTCAAGAATGAGGAAACTGGCATACTCTACTCAGATTCATCAGTTCTTTACTCTCTGCCCCATTTACTGTCACGTGCTCTGTCTCTGTGTTCCTATATATGTGTGTGTGTGTGTGTGTGTGTGTTTGTGTGTGTGTAGCTATGTTAAGTGCTAAGGATTTAGTGCTAATCAGAACAGACACTGCCTCTGCTTTCAATGACCTTCCAGTTACATATGGAGACAGATATTTAATAGGCACATACATAACCCTCTTTTTGCCATGTTCTGGTACTCTATTTAGAAAATTAGTCTGCTTTAGTCGGTGTTAGATGGCCTGGTAAAGTTTTTGTGATCAGTTCTATCAAAAAGAATTGAAGGAAAGTGGGGTTCTGATAGAGTTGTTTGGCCTGCCCTTAAAAACGTTGAGTTGAATAAGAGAAGCCACTGCTTGGTTTGCAATTGGGATATGTTTTCTTTTCTTTTTTTCTCAGTATAACCCTCAATTTGGGGATGCATTTTGGAACAGCAGTAAGTACAACATGGTGAGCTACTTACTTCGCATGATGACCAGTTGGGCCATCGTCTGTGATGTGTGGTACATGCCCCCCATGACTAAAGAGGTATTTCTTAGATAACACTTGGTCTTGGTGCTTTGTCTAATCAGATAAAGGCAAAAAACCCCCAGGTGTCTTCATCGTTCTCATCATGCCTTTTTGCTTTCTCAGCAATTAGTTTTTCTTTCTTTCCCCTCCCTCCCTTCTTCCTTCCTTCTTTCCTTCCTTCCTTCAGGGGAGTAATGGGGACTGAACCTAGGGGTGCTGTACCCTGAGCCACAATCCCCAGCCCTTTTTGTGTTTTATTTTGAGACAGTGTTTCACTAAGTTGCTTAGGGCCTAGCAAAGTTGCTGAGGCTGGCCTCCAACTTGCAATCCTCCCACCACAGTCGCTGGGACCATAGGTGTGCACCAATGCACCTAGCTGTTTTTTAAAATACTGTGTTTAGTGCTCTTTAATTCAAGCCAGTTTATATTGAGAGACTCTTTTCTGTAAAAGTTTTACAATTGTTTTTGGTTTATTGAGCCTACAGATAATATGGAATGTTATATTTTGGGTAAAAGTAATAAAAAAATATTAAAGATATACTCATGATTCAAAAATTAATAAAACACTGTATTTTCTTGATAGAATAAATGATACTTGTTATGCTTGACTCAGAATAGAAAGTATTTGAGCTGAAATATGAATCTTATATTTTAAAACAAATATAAATGATTATGAGACATTTTAAGGTGTTATTTAAAAATTCTATACCCTAAATGTGTACTTAAAAAATATATATATTTTTTCCAACCAGGAAGGAGAAGATGCAGTCCAGTTTGCTAACAGGGTTAAGTCTGCTATTGCAGTACAAGGAGGACTGACTGAACTTCCCTGGTAAGAAATTTTTCAAGAGTTTTATTATTATTATTATTATTATTATTATTATTATTATTATTATTATTATTTTTAAATTTTAAAAATCACTGTTAATGTTACTTATTTAGCTACAGGCTAAGCCAAAAGTGAGTGTGGTTTATACAAAATAACAATGGCTTAACTAATATAGAAGTTTATCTTTCTCACTTAAATGTGGACAGTCCTGGGGGGTACAACAGCTCAATCTGTGTTGCTCCACCATCTTCAAGAAGTGCTTCTAATTTATGGTCTAAGATGACTGCTCCGAATCTACCTAGTGAATACTCAAATGGCCAGCAGGAAGAAATTTGAAAACAGGGATTCACCCATCTTTAAGAGCACACACTGCAAGTTGGACCTGCTACTTACACTTGTATCAGTAGGCTAGGGCTCAAGTTATATGCCTATATATGCTGCAAAGGAAGTTGGGGAATGTAGTCTTTGTTGTAGGTGGCCATGTCCTTAGCTAGAATGTAGGGTTCTTTTATTGAAGAAGAAATGTAGAATGGATTTGAGGGTGAGGCAAGGAGCTACAGACAAGCTTGCTCATATTTAATTCCATTTATAACTATATTAAAGAAAACCTTAAAAACTTGAAAGAAAGGAAATGAGTGAGATATTTTAGTTAGGGTGACTATATGGCTTTCATTTTTTGTTTGTTTGAGAATGACTGAATACAGTTGAGTATATTAGTTAGCTTGGGCTGCCATAACAAAATACCATAGACTGAGTGTCTTAAATAGCAGAGATTTATTTTCTCACAGTTATAGATGCTGCCATGTGGCCATTTCTGGTGAGGGTCTCCTTTTGTGGTGCAAAGGGCTGCTTTCTCCCCTCATTGACATGACATCTTTGTGCAATCAGAGAGAGAGAGAGAGAGAGCGAGAGAGAGATGAAAGGAGCACACAAGCTCTGTCTAGTGGGGTCTTTTTTTTTTTTTTTGGTAGCAGGGATTGAACTGAGGAGCACTCACTGAGCAATATCCCCAGCCCTTTTTATTTTTTGTTTTGAGACAGGGCCTCACGATGTTGCTTAGGGCCTTGCTAAATTGCTGAGACTGGCCTCAAACCTATGATCCTCCTGCCTCAGCTTCCCAAGTTGTTGGGATTACAGTTGTGCATGTAATCATGCCTGGCTAAATTGACATTTTTTTTTTTGTAGATTGAATGAAAACTGTTGTGTGATCTTAAACTGGTTCTTACATATAGCTATTGCTTTTTTTTTTTTTCTTAAGAACTAATTTACTGCCATTTTAAAGGGGAATAGAGGAAGACTGAAGTCTCTAGAGGTAACACCTCACGGTTGGGGTACTTAGAGCAGCGTGAGGTTTACTGGGTGTTTGGGTGTTTGGAAGGAGAGGTATACAAAAATAATGTCAGGCTTCTCATAGACAAACATCTCTAACTTAAAATTTTTGCTCATTTTTATCCTGGACCTCACAGAAGGAGAAAAGGTCCTTCTGACTCTCCTTCCCTTCCTTAGCTCACACTGTTCAGAATTCATGCAAATGCTATGAATTAGCTAGAGGCAATTCATTTGGATAAAAAAGGCTTTATGGACAATCCTGGGGACCTAAAGATGTTTTTCATTTCATGGAAACTTCCCACAACTGACCCCTCTGCGCAGTTTGTGGACTGTGGTCTACATTTAAATTGAGGGCTTGCTAGTGGCTGTCCCTTAGGTTTGACTTTACAAGCCAGAACTTTGTGCTGGTCTCAGGCAGTCGTCTGCATGGAGGTCAAGTTCTGTTCTCATGGCATCGAGTTCATTAGCTAACCTGTGATCACTCATCACCATCAGAAAGCCCTTGGTAAACACTGGTGCTAACGGGGTGAAAAATTAAACATTCACAGTATAAAGTAAGCGCCTCTCAGTCTGCACTGCGCCTAACAGTTAAAATCTAAGAATTAGAACTGTAGGGAGAGGGTGGCCCCCTGTTTCTTCCCAGCTCTTCAGTTTGTTGTTTCTTTGAGTAGTCCAGAGAAGGAAAGGCAGGAAGAGTCCTCTTAACCCAGGCAGGTCTGCGATTCACCACTCTGGGGAGATTCACAGGCTCTGAATGAGGGGATGATGCTTTCTTAGAGACTAACTGCTGGTGGGATGCAATTTATGATTTCGTTGTTTTTAGCCCAAGTCTGTTTGGAACATGGTAAATTGCAGATACTAGAAATATAGTGTTTGTCTAGGAACAAATCTTAATAAACATGGGATTAGATTTAAATAATGATTAACTTGTGTATCTGCACACATATACACATCATTCTTACCATTTCTTGTAGGTATATTTTAAAACATTTGTATAGTTTTCCGGTAAGACACAGGTGGATGAAAAAACAATATTTGTTTTCCTTAAGGAAAAAAAAATAGAGAAATAAATCCTGGTTTTCATAATCCAGGTTTTAATTCAAATATTGAATGCAGCAGCCCTAACTTCTAAAAAGAAACTAAGTAGAGGACGTATCTTTCTTTACTTTAACCAAACATTAGGGAGATCGTCCTTCCTTAAAATAATGTGTATTGGTAGATTGAGGTTGAAATGTGGTCTGCCTGCTTCCAGATCCAGGGCCCTTTGCCCCCTTGCTGACCAGTTGCCTAAGTGCCATGATACAATATTAACACGTGACCCTTCTACATCATTACCAGAGAATATCTTTTATAATTTACCTTTCTTCTCCCAGGGATGGAGGGCTCAAGAGAGCAAAGGTGAAGGACACCTTTAAGGAAGAGCAGCAGAAGAATTATAGCAAAATGATTGTGGGCAACGGATCTCCCAACTTGGAATCAGACTGAGGCCACCCCTGATGCTACCCTGTAGATAAACTTGGCTTCCCAGAACTACCTTAGAAGTGAAGTGTTTTTTGGGGAGGGGGGTTTGTTTCATTTTATTATTTTGTTTTGTTTATTGTTAATATTTTCTACAGGATGATTGTCTCTACCTCTTTATGCCAGAGGCAGAACCAATAGGTGACCTGTTGTGGCTTTCCTGAGGCTGTTGGAGCACTAGCCTCATGAATTGTAAGGTAGTTGACTGAGGCAAAACAGATTCTGCCTTTTGTAAAATGATGGTGTCATTGGTGATTGAATGAAATATTTTTATAGGGGCAAGTGCTTCTAGGGAGTATTTGAACCTCGTTCATAGGGTAAATTCTTGGAAACTATCCCAACTATCTGTGTCCACAATTTGCTTTTTCTCACTTACACAACGGGGATCACACAACAATGTGAGGTTACCATTGGGGTTCTGTGTTACCGCAAAGTTGAAAAGAAAAATGGAACATTGTATTTTAGGGTGAAGGACAACTTTGTGGTGACCTGACCAGAAAGCAAAAAGGAAGTATAAATTATTTTTTCACTAGTGTGTTGGGACAGGAATACTATTTGGTAAGCTTCACCAAAGAAAAATTGAATGGAAGTAAAGGTGTGTGTGTATTTATGTAAAGGAGACTCACAACACATTTCAAGCAGCAATGGTGATTAATAGCTTAGTTAGTTTTTCTTGTGTGTATGCTAAAGATCCCCTTCCATCTACCAACTTGTTTGTTTTTGTAACCAAACACATTTTCAAATATAAGGAACCTTAAAAAAAAAGTCACATTGGGTATCTTCAGTATGAATGAGTGAAAGCCGCCCCTCACCCTCCCACCCTTAGTGGTTTATTCTCAGATCTTCCTGGTCTTTTAAGCAGAAAAACAAGTGGTATCATTACCTTTTGGAAACTGAGCCTTAAATATTTTTAAAGGGGGGAAATAAGCATTCCCTAACTCAAATAGCATAAGCAATGTTGGATAGCAATATAATACCACTGTAAACTCTTGAGTATTATCTCTCCTGGTAACCTTGTACAGAATGTGAACTGTCTTACCATGAACATAAATAAATTTTATATTTTTAAACATGTGTTGCATTATTTCCTCCTCCCCTCTACCTTCTGGTTTTGAGTGAATTAAATTCCTTCTTATTATAAACAAGGATTGTTTTCATTTCAGTGACATACTCAAATTTTATTGGAGTGGAACACTTAGGAAACTAGAACATCAGCCACTAGTCTTTTTTTCCCCTTTTAATTATTTGGAGTCTGGCCCTGTGGACTCTGCCCTTGAACAAAGTCCCAGACTTAAGATATTTTGCAGGTGAACCCAGACAATTACACCTAAAAGACTAGCCAGGCAGGCCTGGCATGGCCCCATCAGTGTGTACTCTTCTCATCTAGCTAGTAGGATTTGATCCCAAAGAAAAATTTGTAAACAGGTTTTCCTCGTGGTCAGCACCTTTCTGTTCTCATATCCCCACTCTCTTTCTCTGTTGCCTCTTCTTCAAACTGTTGGGGTGATCTTGACCAGGAATCATCAAATTCAAATATGTTGAGATGACCCTTTGTTTTATTTGTTTTTTCCCTCAGAAAAGTTCCTTTTTCTTCTTTTCATATTCAGTATAGCTTGAATTAAGAGATCTATTTTATTAGCTCACTTCTCAGAAAAGCTAATAAAATAGCTAATGGTATTTTGTTTGGACACGGATGTGTCTAAGCACCATGAAAACAACAAAGCTGTTGTGTATTCATTGGGCAGTCTGATGCTAGCTTGGTCAGAACTTTCTCTTCCTGTAGGTCTTTGATGTACACAGTGAATTTTCAAGTTGCTTGCAATTGTCATTTTACTGAAAACATGTTTCTGGAAAGCAAGTCTTGATAAGATTTAGCTCAAGATTCCCACTTTGGAAGTCTTGTGTCTATAGAGTTTAGTACTCCTGAGTTTTCAGGACAATGATTGTAGTGAGATATCAAGGGTAGACAGGATTTGGTAGAAAAATCTCATCAGCATCATTCCATCTAATCCTTGCATAGATTGATGAACTGAGCCTTGAAATTACCCTCCCGCCCCCAACTTCTTTCTGACTCTTTGTCCTGGCTGTAGGCCATAAGTACACACAACAAGGTTTAGGAGTGCCAGTGGCTTCTGAAATGCCATGGCACATGCTGGGGTTGGATGAGCAGCCATGTGTGAAGCAGTAAATACACTCAAGAGCATAGGGAAATGGTTCTGAATGGCAGTTGGGTGCAAAGGACAGTCTCCAGGAAGGTTTTCCTGTATAAACAACTTCCCAAGCCATAGTCAACATCATCTTCGTGGCCTGACCACCCTCTCCGTGTGTATGTGGCACTTTGAGCATTCTGTTGATACCTTAACATATAATGTTTGTTGGTTTCTTGTAATCACAGATAATATGTGATCATGAGGACTACCTTTTGGGGTCACAGCTGCTCTCAGTCTTTGTTTCTGAAATATCTTATTATTGACCTAAACCACCTCCTGATTGGACAGAGTAGGTTGTGATGGGAGGTAGGGGCAAGGCTGGGGTATGGGATTGGTACTGTAGATTGGAGTCCCTAATAATAATGTTGACAAAAGTGTGCTCTTTTTATTTGCAGTATGAGTGAAGAGGCTTTGACAGGGGTGCTCTGGGTTACATCCCCAGCACCCCCCTCCTTTTTTTAGAGACAAATTCTGGCTAAGTTGCTGCGGGGGCTGGCCTTGAACTTCTTCAGCCTCCCTAGTAGTTGGGATTACAGGCTTGCAGCATTATACCTGATTTGCTTTTGGTTTTTAACACATGTTCCTAGTGGATTCTATTAGTATTTGGTATTATCATTTTCTCAATGATGATAAAGGTAATAAGATAGTCAAAACATGCTGTAGTTGTGGCTCTGGTACTTATTGGCTTCGCAGCTTTTACACTTATCTGATTTTCCCTTGTCTTTTTATTGATGGTAAAAAAGAAAATAGAAAATACAAAAGTGCATGTGAAAGTAAGCAGGTCCACTTTAAGGGCAATGTAACAACAAATACCTGTGTACTCATTACCCAGACTAATAAGTAGAACTTGACTGTATCCCCAAAGGCAGGAAAAGTCATTTTCTTATTCTAATTATCTTGACAGACATTAGGATTTTTTTCAAACTGTTTTGTAAACATGCTTCTGTATGTTTCTTGATGGACGCTCACAAGAGTTTCTCTAGTCTATTGTTTAGTGGCATTAGGATAGCTGCATGGTAGGGTATCAGCATACCCAATTTTAACATAGACACTATTGAACCATTTTCAAAACTGGTGTGCCATTTTATACAACCCATCAGTTGTGAGAGAGCAACATTGAAGTCTAACATAAGAACATTTTTGGATTTATTTTATCATCTTATTTTGTGCTTTCTCTTCTATTTTTTTCTTCTTCCCTTTTGAATTTATTACTACTTCCACTTATTTTATCTATGTGAATTGGAGATTAATAGCCTTATTTTTATCATGCTGTTACTTTAAAAATTTCGACTTGCATGCTTGTTGTAGTCTAAAGTCAATCATTTTCCTAACTCTCCTGAAAAATATAAGGATCTTAGAACTTGAATTTCAGCCATCTCCCCTCAATGTACGTGATATTATGATATCATGAATTGTAATCCCACGAATTGACACTGCCCCTGTTGACGTCATCAGCCTTGTCATTGGGTATGGTCTGTGTTTACCCAGAATTTCACTACTTCCTCTTTGGTTCTTCCCCCTTTTATCATCTTATTTTGTGCCTTTTTTCTGTTGCTTCTTGGTCATGGAGTCTTATTTATTTGTGTGTTTAGAGTATTTTCATGATGCTCAGTTTTTTTTTTTTTTTGGAATTTTATCTTCTTCTCTCAGGATTCTACAATAAGGATTGGTAAACTACAGCCCATGGGCCCAATCCTGCCCTCCACCTGTTTTGTAAATAAACTTTTGTTGGAAGACAGCTGCACCCATTTGTCAATGTAGATCTCTATCTGCTTTTGCCTTACAATAGCAAAGTTGTGCAGTTGCCCTTTGGCCCACAAAACCGCAAATATTTACTCTCTGGCCCTTCACCCTGTATAGTTCACCCATGTGAGCACAAGGTCAGTATCCATCCAGGATTACTTTAAACTAAATTATTGGCTTGAAGTTTATTTGGCCATGTAAATGTGAGAGACCTTACTTAGCCTGGAAACCCAAACAAAGGCTGTCTTGTGGTTTTGAATTCTCTGCATAATGTTTTTGAGGTTAATCCATGTTGTGTTTATAAGTAGTTCATTCTTTTTAATTGCCAAGTGGTTTTAAATCCTTAGAGGAAAATTATTTTTCCCTTTCACTCAGCACTAAGTTCTGACAAGCCATTTACTGTGCTCATGTCTGAAGTGGGGGATGGATGATCTTCTCTCATAGTCCTTTGAGAGTCCCCCTTCAAAGGAAGTGTCTTGGGCTTCCCACCTCAAACTGGCCTTTCAGTCTGTCTTTTTTGCCTTAGGCCCTTAATGATCTAGAAACTCAAGTTTGCCTGGTTTGGCCAGTTGTGGTAAGGTAAAAGCCAAGTGCTGGCCCCTTACTCTGCTTTCCTCTCTGGGACCTCATCTCCCTCAGACCCTGGCTTGAGCAGTCCTAACTCTTTCTAGTTTGTAGAAGTACACAGAATTTTCTTTTATCCATTGTAAATTTTTAAAAAGCCTCTCTGATTGTTTTTAGATTAAAGCCATTTTGTTGTTGTGATGGTGGTGGTGGTGGTACCAGGGATTGAACCCAGGGATGTTTAACCACTGAGCCACATCCCAGCCCTTTTTGTGTTTTATTTAAGAGACAGGGTCTTACTGAGTTGCTTAGGGCCTAGTTAAGTTGCTAAGGCTGGCTTTGAACTTGAGATTCCCCCTGCCTCAGCCTCATGAGCCGCTGGGATTACAGGCATGCGCCACTGTGCCTGGTTTAAAGGCATTCTATTAATATAAAAAGTAATGCTTTTGCTCTCATATATTGTTATTACTATTTGTAATTTAAATATTTCTCTGGATTTTTAAAAATTAGATGAATTTTTTTTTCAAAAAAGAAAATTTTGATCGCATTAGGGATTGAATTCAGGAGCGATTTGCCATGGGAGCTACATACTAGTCTTTTTAAAAATTTTATTTTGAGACAGGTTCGTGCTAAGTTGCTAAAGGACTCACCAAATTGCTGAGGCTGGCCTTGAACTTGTGGTCCTCCTGCCTCAGCCTCCCTATTCATGGGATTATAGGTGTGTGCCACTGTACTGGCAGATGAAGTGATTTATAAGGAAGATATGGACCAAGCAAGGAAAAGCTGTGAGGTTTTTAGCATTGATAGAGAATACCTGAACTCCATAGCAAGAAGGCAGCTTATGGATTCTGAGGGTGAGTGCCTTTTTTGGCATTCTGGGTAAGTGGTAAGTTTTCTGGCAGCTCATGTTATAGCCCTGGGGTGAGGATCCCATCAAGGTCTTTTATGACACTTAAATGGGGCTGGGTGGGGGGACGTATCCTAAATCCCTGTAATAGGTGCCCCCTGCTGTTGTAAATGGAATATAGCAATTCTGACTACTTGCTGGCCTAGGCCCTATCTGGAAAAGATGCTCAAGAGAGCTCTTTTGAGGCCCTAGGTTTGATCCTCAGCACCACATATAAATAAGTAAATACATAAATAAAGGTATTGTGTCCAACTACAAACTCCAAAAAATAAAATTAAATTAAATCAAACCAAAAAATGAGAAGATAGCATATGTGTATCCTATTTTGGTGAGGTAAAATATTTCAGATCCCTCTGAGCTCCAGACTATATAAAGTCAACAATGACAAAGAAATGACAAAGTATGGACACAACAATGTCAAAAATAGACAAAGCCCTTAGACTTGTGGAAATACCCTGCAGCAGATTGGAAAATAAGAAAAATCAAGGGAATCAATCATGTTTAGATGAAACAGTTTATGGAGGATTTTAAAATTTTTCCTGTAAGCCTGGGGTAGTAAAAGGCCTAGGCACACTTTCTGAAGAGTTAGCTGAAGAGTATATTCCCCTTATAGCTAGAATGAGTGTGAATGGATCAAAATGTGTGAATAAGAGCAGGGAGGGAATCTAATCTCTCTGAAGGCTTCTGTGCCCAGTGAAAGCCTGTTTATTATAGCAACTATCTTTTGATACTGGCAGCCCTGACATTGGGTTCTTGCTCAGTCAGGCACAAGTGAACTCTGCCAAACTTCCGAACTGGAAGGAATTTTCAGCACTGATTGTGAGCAGGTTTGAAAATTGTTCCTTCAGAATTAGAATCTTGTTTGGGTCCTGCAGAGAAATGACCCTGGAAATGTTGTCTTATCTAATAGGTTCTGCAGAAATTTGGTAGCCAATAGAGTGACAAATATTTGAGATAACATAACTTCACCCAGTAAACTCCTTGGTCTAATACCTGTCTTTGAAAAATGCTTACATCTAACAATTACCTGGTTAGACATTCACCCGTTTTATGCAATGCACACCACGATTCTGGCTCTGTTAGTGTTAAGATTTTATGTTGACCAAGACAGGAATCTGCCCTTTGGGGAGCTTGGAATCTGGAAGTAGAAAATAAACAGCAATAACCGTAAGAGGAAGCCTGCAGCCTTCATTTGGTCCAGGGACAAAGTGCTGTGTGTGTGCAGAAGTGGTTGACGTGGGGTTGGAAGTGTCAAGGAAGGGAGGCCCCACAGGTGCTTTGTAGACAAGTGCTCTTTTTGTTTTCCACTTTTAAAATTTGTTCATTTTATATATACCTGACAGTAGAGTGTATTTTGACATATGTACACACATGGAGTATAACTTTTTCTAATTAGGATCCCATCCTTGTGGTTGTACATGATGTGGAGTTACACTGGTTGCATATTCATCTATGAACACAGGAAAGTTATGTCCAACTCGTTCTACTGTCTTTCCTATTCCCATCCCCTCTCTCTTCCTTCATTCCCCTTTGTCTGATCCACTGAGCTTCTATTCTTTCTCTCCCCTCTTGTTGTATGTTAGCATACACACATCAGAGAGAACATTCGACTTTTGGTTTTTCAGAATTGGCTTATTTCAGTTAGCATGGTAATCGCCAGATCCATCCAGCTACTGGCAAATGTCATAGAGTCATTCTTCTTCATGGCTGAGCAATATGACAAGAGCTCTTTGATAGTGAGGGAGAGTGCAGGTGAGTGGATTCTCTGTTCTGTGTATGCATTGTCCTCCTCTCAGCCCTCAGACAAAAATACGAATAGGAGAGCGTTGTTTATAGTCACAGACCTTTTGCCTCTGAATTCTCTGTTCATGTTTTTGGAGCCATTTCCTCCCCCTCTACCATTACCACCCCTATCATTTCTCATCCAGGCCACACTAAACCTCCCTGGGCTAATCTTCCTGCCTCCACTTATGCTGCCAAAAAAGTTTATTTGGTAAGCAGCAGCTAATGTGATAATTTAAAATCATAAATTGAATCATGTCACTTCCACTTTCAAAACTCTCCAGTGGCTTCCTATGACATTCAAGGTCAAGATTAAATTCCTTACCCTGATATTCAAAGTCTTAATACAATCCGACTGTAGGTCATTCCTTCACCCTTCTTTCTTTTTAAAATATTTATTTTTTAGTTGTAGTTGGACACGATATCTTTATTTTATTATTTATTTATTTATTTTGTGGTGCTGAGGACCGAACCCAGGGCACTGTACCACTGAGCCACAACCCCAGCCCCCTTCAGCCTGATTTCTATCATGCTTTCCCTGGCTCACTCTCTGTCATCATTGTGAACTTTTTGCTCATTTTTCAAACCAATAAATATATTCTTGTCTCAGGACCTTGACACTTGCTGCTTCATCTGGGAATGATCTTCTAGATACTTGCAAAATTCCCTTTTCGTTCATTTCTCTACTCAAATATTCCCTCCTCAGAGACCTTCCCTGGTCATCTGACCTAAAACAGCAGCCCCTTTCACTCCCTAAACCCTTATTCTGCTTCTCTTCCATTAGCATTTATTTCTAAATTTAGATATACATATACCTAAATGTTTATATATTTGCTGTATGTATCTCCTATGACACTATAAGTTTGATCAACATTTGTCAAAGAACAGGTATATTTGTGATTATTTCTCAGTCCTTCTTTGACCTTCATGAACTTGAGGATTTTAAGAATTACAGGGCAGTTATTTTTAGCAGTTTCTTTAATTTGGATGTTCCTGTGTGTTCTCCTGGTTAGAGTCAGGCTGTGCATCTTTGGCAGGAATAACAAGAAGTGCTGTTACTGGATTTGCTCTTGGATTTGCCTACCACTGAGGATGTTCACTCTGAGTATTTGATGTGGGGTATTGGTCAGCTCAGGCTGCCGTAATAAAATACCACAGGCTGGCTGGCTTCAACATCAAAACTTATTTCCTCAAAGTCCTGGAGGCTGGACGTCTGAGATCTAGGTGTTGGCAGAGCTGGTTCCTCTTAGGCCTTCCTCGTTGGCTCTTAAATGAATGTCTCCTAGCTCACATGCTTTTCCCCTGGTCTGTGTTTCCTGATGTCCTTTCTTGTAAGGACACAGTTCATATTGGATGAGAGCCTACTTTTATCGTTTTACCCTGATCAGCTCTTTAAAGGCCCTGTCTCCAAATATCATGGCAGTCTGAGGTACTAGGGGTTAGGACTTCAACATATGAATTCTAGGGGACACAATTCAGCTTATAATAGGTGGTGACTACTGAGCTATGCCACTGAAACTTTTTCTTTTTCACTTGTTAATGAGTCATTTGGAAGGAGATACTTGAAACTATGGAAGCATACCATCAAATTTTTATTTTACCTGGCACAGTGTTGCATGCTTGTAATCCCAGAGACTCAAGGCTTGAGGCAGGAGGATCGTGAGTTCAAACCCAGCCTCACCAACTTATGGAGGCCCTAAGCAACTCAGTGAGACCATCTCTTAAAAAAAACATATCTATCTATCTATCGAGAGAAAGAAATAGAGGGTGGGGGCAGGTTGGGGATATGGCTCCATGGTTAAGCACTCCTGGGTTCAAATCCTTGGTACCAAGAAAAGGAAACTTTTAATTTATTAATTTATTTTATTTTATAACAGTATGGACTTATGGTTTTAAAAATTTTATTTAATGGATTTAAATCTGTTACCACCAAGTGAGGTGCTGTGGCGCACACCTATAATCCCAGTGGCTCCAGAGGCTGAGGTAGGAGGATTGCAAGTTCAAAGCCAGCCTCAGAAACTTATCAAGATGCTAAGCAACTCAGTGAGACCCTCTCTGTAAATGAAATATAAAAAGGACTGGTGAGGGCTGGGGAGGGCTGGGGCTGTAGCTCAGTGGCAGAGTGCTTGCTTAGCATGTGTGAGGCACTGGGTTTGATCCTTAGCCCAGTATAAAAAAATAAACAAATAAAATAAAGGCATGCTGTCCATCAACAACTACAAAAATTTCTTTTAAAGGGCTGGGAATGTGGCTCAGGGATTAAGCATGCCTGGGTTCAATCGCTGGTTACCTCCCCCTCAAAATCCATTACCACTGTTATTTATTTTGTTAAATTTGCCCCAGTTTGGCTTATGGAGCCCCCCGTGGACTGGTTTCTGTGTCCTTGTGACATATCCCCATTATTTTATGTCTTTTCTTTTATGCACAAGATGTTCCATGCTCTGAAAATTGAAGGCATCAAGAGAATAGAGGAGGTACCAAGGGCTGGGGGAGGAGGGAAGAAAAATGGTTAAATACTGGGAAATGATACTGGCCAATATATTGTTATATTGTGTGCCTGTAAGAATATGTAACAACAAATTCCACCATTATGTATGATTACAATGCACCAATATAAAAATATGGGGAAAAATGTGTTTCATGCTGGTCTTGTACTTTCTTTGCCCCAGCCCCCAAATTGATTGTTGCCTCAGGGACCCCTATTTCTTTCAGTGGGGAATGTCGTTAGAAGCCAAGATTTGAATACTAGTGTGTGTATTGCTTCTGGGGTATTCCTACTTCCGCATACTATCAGTGGGCAGAGTTTGGAAATATATGTGCATGTGTGTATACACACACACACACAAACACACACACACATATCTATTTTGTCTACTTATCTATCATCTATCAACAATGTTTATTTACTTATTATCTATACCTGTTGTGCATATCTGTCTCTTTAACATTAATATCTCTCTTTTTTTTTTCTGGTATTGAGGCTGGAACCTTTGGTGCTCTACTACTGAGCTACATCCCCAGTCCTTCTTTCATTTTTGTTTTTAAATTTTGAGACAGGATCTTGCTAAGTTTCCAATACGGGCTTCAAATTTGTGATCGTCCCCCTCAGCTTCCCAAGTTGCTGGGATTGCAGGTGTGTGCCACTGTGCCGGCTGTCACTGTGATCTCTAGCTTGTCAGTCATTTCTATTTGCATCTCTCTATTGTTGTCAACATCTCTTTCTGATCTGTCATCTATGTCTGTGTTTATTAATGGTTATCATCTCTATATTAGCATCTGTTTTTAAAACCATGAGTGTTCTCATGGTTCTCTCCCTTTGTAAGTCCCTTATCAGTCAGTGAGGAACCCAGTTCCTCATCTTTGATATGGTTACTTATTTACAAACAACGTCCTTGCCCAGAGCCACCCTCCTTCCCTCGGGCACCTGCTTCATCTCACTCAGTGTCTGCACATGCTGAACCACCTCTTCCCTGAATGTTTTTCTTACTCTGATCAGGAAAGACCAGTCCCCATGTCAGGCTGTGCCCTCCCAATAAAGGTGCCCTCATCACTCAGTGCAGATTCTCTTGCTTCACCTGCTTGGGCTCTGGTGCTCTGCACTGGGCAGCCTTCCTCCACGGAGATTCTCTGCACAGGCCCTGACACTGCTCTGGCTCATGATGGCCTTCCTACCACCATGTGGAGCTCACCTTAGCTTTGCCCCAATAAGAGGTTGTTATTCTTTTGAGATTCTATGTGCTAAGAACTATGCAGATACAAAGATCCTGAGGGTCACCTTTGCTGCCATAGGAAAAGCACCTTCTGAGGATGAGACCAACACTGAGGAAAGGGGAGAGATAATGAGAGTCTCCTGGTGATAGTCTCACAATGCCTGAAATCTGAAAACCCTCTGACTTTCAAGACAGAATAACCAATACAGTCTTTTCTCCCATTAAGCTAGATAGTAAGTTGGGTTTGAAATTAATAAATTGAGTTTACAGATACAGTCAGTTACAAATGAAAAAGTCCTAAAATAGATGGTTTTGCAAATTTACATGTACAGTATATATGTGATATGTATGTCTGTAGTATGCATATTTGTATACCTACACATACATATATCTATGCACATATGTACACACACACACACACACAACTATTTTTTTAGCTATAGTTTTTTTTTTGTGTTGTTGTTTTGGGGATTGAACTCAGGCATTGGGTCACTGAGCCACATCCCCAGCCTTTTTTTGTATTTTATTTAGAGACAGGGTCTCACTAAGTTGCTTAGCATCTTGCTTTTGCTGAGGCTGGCTTTGAACTCATGATCTTCCTGCCTCAGCCTCCTGAACTGCTGGGATGACAGGCATGTGCCACTGCGCTGGCTCTAATTTTAATGGTTTAAATACAAAACACCCACAACAGACTTTGTAGAATGTTTATAGAATCTAAATATGTGAGGGTAATTTGTTGAAGAACATCCACTATTAAATGAAACTGAATATTAATTAAGGTCGAGTCTAGTTGAGGTAGGTAATTGTGCCCAGGAGCTTCTGGGAGTTTCCTCTCAGGTACAGAGAAGCCAGTGTGGGGGTGTCGTCTCTTCCAAAGGAGGCTGCAGTGATGCAGGGGTTATTCCAACAGCTGTACAGTACCCATCCTCTGGTCCATCCCAGGGCAGACAGCCAGGGAGGGTTACTGCAAATTCGTAGAGAGTGGAGGATGACTTTCTAGAACTTTCCCCGAACCCAGGATGAATGACAGAACAACAGAACTTTTGAGTTCCTGAATATGTTCTTCTGCTAAAGTATAGCTTCTTCTTCCTCTGGTAGGCTGAGGGAAATCCCCACACTCACCATTAGAGGTACAAATTTGTCTAATGCTATGGAGTAGCTGTTTTGGCATCAATCCACATGAGCACATGTTTGCCACAGATCCATAAGTGGCCAGGAAATGTGGTTGGCATTTCAAGAATTCTGATTTCAAATGAGGAAGACTGGGTCCTCTTTGCTCATTCTTCAATACTGGATTTTCTGTTAAGGCGAAGAGATTCACACCACTCTCACAGCTGAATCTGAAAGGGGAAACTAACTCTTCCAGAAACTCAAAGGGATTTATCAGTATTGGGCATTGAAGGTTCCACAATGCTGAAGACCAAATTCTGCAGAAAAGAGTGGAAGGCAAAAGTGGCATTATGCATTTCCTCTGTGAACCTACCCTGTTGTTAGAGGGAATGCTGCTTACTAAAAAATTGCTCTCAGAACCCAGCAGGTATAAACCATGGCAGCCCCCAGCCAAACAATGCAAGAAGCAATGGTTTTGTTACTCTGCCCTGGGAAACACACTCTTACCCTCTTGGTCTGAATTGAAGAGCAGTGTTTTGGTTGTTTCTTTGACCTTGTTTTCTCTTGATCCTTCTTTTTTTCTATTTATAGTGTGACTCCTTTAGCACATGTCTGGCTCAGGTTGCTTGTGCTTAGTTCCTTTCGGTTTGCTATTTTAAAGACTGTGTGAAGGTAATTTTGGATTAATGTCATGTGTCTTGGCAGCATAAGTCACTCAGCTCTTGTAGCTCTTGTAGCATAATAATCACTGAAGTATATTCCAAATTAGAATTTTTTTTTTAAGTGCTGATTTTCCAAGTAGATCTGTGAATTCTTTTCTTCTCTTTTTTGGTACTGGGGATTGAACCCAGAAGTGCTTTACCACTGAGCCACATTGTAAGTCCTTTGTATTTTTATTATTTTTTAAAAAACTTGAGACAGGGTCTCAATAAGTTGCTAAGCCTTGCTAAGTTGCTGAGGGTAGCCTGAGCCTCCTGTGTTGTTGAGATTACAGGTGTGCACTGTCACAACTGGAAGATCTATGAATTCTTATCAGTTTTGCTTTAGTGCAAGAAATATTTATTTCCTAGGACTGACTTTATTTCCTCCTAAAATGGTCTCATTGAATAGTTGGTTACATCATTAGAAGAAAATTCAGTTTGATAGACATAAGCTGAAGTCTTCGGTCAAAAGTTCAGCTTCTACTAAGAAAGTAAATCATGTCATAATAGCAGTTTTTCTTTATAGTATAGTAGGAAATTACAAACCACTGCTACATGGTCTTACCTTTAAGTTTCTCCTGTCTACACTTTAGTTTTCTTCTGAGGCAGGGTCTTTCTATGTTGCCCAGTCTGGCCTTGAATTCTTAGGCTTAAATGATCCTCCTGCCTCAGTTTCCAGACTAGTTGGGACTACAGGTGTGTACAACTGCACTTGGCTTATACATTCTAATAAATTCCAATTCAGGAGTTCTGTTCTACTATTGTCACATTGTATTTATTGACGAAATTAAGAGAGTGAATTTTCAACATACTTCATGGATCACTTATGTTGGGTGCAGAGCAGGCTGAACTGTGTTGTCTGCTGGGCAGGCTGAACAGATGTTAGCTGCAAGATAGCCCACGCACTCAAACCCCCCTCTATCTGGTCCTTTATCACCTGTTTGCCTCAAGTCTGAACATTCAACTCTGCTTAAGGCTGAACACTTAACCCCCCCTTGGGCCAACAAGGCAGCTTGCAGACCCAGAGGCCCCATTAGATTTGGGCTATAAAAACTCCCTCCTGCCAGGCCCCTCTCTCTCTCCTGCTCTTTCTCTCTTGCTCTTTCTCTCTCCCTCTCTCTCTTGCTCTCTCTCTCTTGCTCTTTATCTTTCTTACGCTCTCTCTCTCTCTCTCTCTCTCTCTCTTGTTCTTGCTCTCTCCCTGTTCATCTCTTCTCTTTTCTCTCTCTCTTTCCTTCTTTCCTTTCTCTTTGTTGCACTGCTGCAATAAAGATCTTTTGGTTGCTCTGAGTGTTGTGGTCACTTTCCTTTCACTGACAGCCATTGCCAAGTAGGAATGACACATGGCAATTTCTTTGTCAGCCTACCCAATGTTGCTTAGAGGAAGGACTCTCCATATTGACCCAGGACATTTGCAGTGACATTGCATGTAAGGTGACCTTGCTCAAGGACCAGGGCGGATCCGGGTTTAGGGCGGATCAGGGTTTAGGGCTCTCCTTGGGCTTAGGGCGGTTCCAGGTTTAAGGCGTACCCTGCTGGGAATACGGCCTATCCTGCTGCCTCAGGCGGCCTGCTCCTTGAGTTCCCGTTGAGTTCTCACGGGATTCAGAGAGTATTTGGGATCCAGAACGTGGATTTGGCCCAGAATGTGGATTTCCCCAGAACGTGTTTGTAGAGTGCCGGTGTGAGTTCGGGAATAAAGAATTGCTGTTTGAATCTACAAGGCTGTGAGTGGCTCGTGATTTTGTGCCCAGCCAGACTGCGGCAGTATACCAGTTGTGAACCCATTTCTAACTTTGTCTCTATAGACCTCACTTTTCCTCACCTGAAATGATTTTTACTTTGCAGGATAAGAGCTGACAGTACAAAGAATTAACAGTAGCAATTACACTTAATTTTGCATCTGAAAAGAAGAGGAAAGTTATACCCAGCAGTTGGCTGCCTGCCCACCTGTTGGCTCTACAGATTCACCTGTTCAAGTAACAGCAGGTGGAGTGTTTTTCTCTTCCAGGAAATTACATGAATCTATTAGCCTTAACAGAAAACCCAGTACTGAAAAATAAGCAAAGAGAACCCGTCTCCCTCATTTGAAATCAGAACTCTTGAAATGCCAACCACCTTTCCTAGCCACCTACAGAACTGTGACATATATGAGCTCATAGCAGGGACCTCATCCAATGTTCCCTGAAGAGCACTAGTAGCCAGCCACAGAAGCCTTGGCTCAAAACCTGACTCACCCAGTTATGTCCCTGGCCTGGCCCTATCTCAAGAGCTGAGTTCATCCAGGTCAAGACCAGAAAAAAAGTATGCAAACAACCATAGCTACTGCCCAAGGTCACACCAGCAGACAACCTGAGGTTGCCCATGATAGAGAACCAGACAGGTGAGGTGCTCAACAAAAACAAACATTTATATCTGCCCAGTCATAGGGTTGACAGGAAAATTGCTTCCTTGGTGACCACGGGATGAGTAAATGAATGAATGAATGAATATCCCCAAAGGTTTTGTTCAGAAAAATGGGCTATAGGACAGGTAAGTTGAAAGAATTCCCCACGCAAAGACACTTCGCCGGGAGAATTCCAATTTTATTGCAAAAAGCTGTGTGCTTATATAGAACTAAGGGGGAGATGGTAGGGCTTAGATAAATGGCAGGCAACCCGTTTATTGGCAAGTTCTTTCAGATATCAGCTCTGGAGCCCAGGAATTAGTTCTCATTGGGGCTAAGTTTCCCCGCCAGCGAGATTTGAAATTGGCGCCGGCGGGAGAGTTCACACGGGCGGGAACTTTTCGCGCCACTGCAGAAAAGAAGAAGGTAGGAAGAAGAGGTGCTTAGGCACCATGTTGTTGGTTTTTTCTCTGGGGTATGGCTGCCGTTTATACTTTTGCCAACACTCAGCAGTATACATTTATTTCCTTGTAGTTTCTGAATTTCATGCTACTCTGCATTGTTATTCTTCTTTATCTCAAGTGGTCTGTGCAGAGTTCTAGTTGCACCTTCACTTTATTGCTACTCTATCTCTTTAGGTTCTTCTGATCACTTCTGTCTGTCAACATGGCTGGCAACATCTGAGTCTTCCTTGCCCTCTCTCCTGCCCTCTACATGATTGGATTCTTCCATTAAAATCTCTTTTTCACTCTATTCTTCTCTGTCGTCCTGAAACAGTTAAGATCTTTTCATTTCTTACAGATTATTACAGTTTTAGAACTATTATTTTCTAAGCCTGAAGCTGCCATTAACTACAACTTTGTGAGACTCTGAAGCAGAGAACCCAGCTAGCTCATCCATGTCCAGACACTGGATCCAGAGTAACTATGAGAAAACAAATGAATGCCATTTTAAGTGAGTGCACTTATGATAATTTGCTATGCAGAAATGGATGACTAAAACCTTTATCTACTAGTTTTGTAACCTTGAGGTAATGGCATAACCACTGTGTCATGGCAGAGACAATGAGCTGTTCATTAGAAAGTTATGCTTCCTCTTCGATGACGCAGTAGTGTTGTCACTGGGAAGCACCTGCCCAGCCAGGGGCTACATTTCCCAGTGCCCCTTTGTGGTCTGGATGGAGTCATTGAATGGTTCTTACCAGGAAGTTGTGATTGGAAGACATTTTAGATCACTTCCAGTCAGAGGAGATAAAGAGTTAGGTGTGTTTTTTTTTTCCTATCCTCTCTTCCTGTCTTCCAGCTGGAGGCTGAAGGCTCCAGGGCTTAAGGGCTTTGTGGAGCCACAAGATAGCAAGAACTTGGGCTCATTCATTACCTCACAAAAATGTCACCCACTCACCCGGAGCATGTGCGTCACATTGTTACATGAGTGAGAACTAAGCCTTATTGTGTTAAGCCACGGATGTCTTGGGGTTTGTTTATTGTAGTAACTACCAATTCTCTAGCACAGTATGTATTTTCTTATTTCTAAAATGGGGATAAAATTGTGATTGAATGAAACAATCTACTCAAAACAAATTGTCACACTGTAAACTATTATCCTAATATGAGGTGTTAATGGAATTTTCACAAAAACATGGCCATGTTAACTAGAAGGAGTTATTTCTTCATTTTATAGGTGATAATACTAAACAGAATGGTTATCTGGCTTGTTTGAGGCCACTCTGTGAATTAGTGACAGGGGCAGCACTAGAACTTTCCACCTCCTCCCTAATTCTCTTCCAGGACATCTTTCACAATGTCATGCCAAGGCTTCAGGAGGGTGATATTATGGTTTGGATGTGAGGTATCTACCAAAAGCTCACATATAAGAAAATGCAACAAGGTTCAGAGGAGAAACAATTGGATTGTGAGAATCTTGATCTGATCAGGAACAGAGCCAGCCTTCTATGGACTAAACCCTCTGAAACCCTGAGCCCTTAAATAAACTTTTCCTCCTCTATAATTGTTCTGGTTGGGTCTTTTAGTCACTGCGGTGAAACAGGTGACTAAAACAAGTGGGAAGAGAGCAAAGGTAGGAGAGCTGCAGGGAGACGCACTTCTTTAAACGTGAGCAGATGAATGCTGCAGTTTCAAGGTTGTCCCTGTGGAATTGAACCAAATGCTTCTCCCTGCAGAGGCTGCATATTTAGTTGCCAGTACATGGGGGGAGGGAGACATAGCTACACCTTACATATGTTTCAGTTAAGTTAAAAGATTGATGTGTATTTATTTTGAGGCGATTGTTGAAATACCTTCCTTGTGTGTAATGGAATTTTCTCCTTTTGGCAATGCCAAAGGCAGTTCACTGGGTTACATATGTTGTCAGTGAAATTTCCCACATGCTTCTATGAAACATTTGTCTTTTCCAGATGGCCTGTGTAAGCCCAGTTGTTCCTTCAAACAAATTTACAGTTATGACAAATGTGCTCTCTCTCTCTAGACTAGATCAGAGTTCTTTTTTTGGAAAAAGAAATGGTTTCCAACTAATCTAAAGGGGACAGATTTTTCAATGGAAAGCGGATACTAAACTCTGTTCTCAGGTTGAAATTTGCTGAGATTTGGGTGTAGAGGAATCAATAGGTTAATATGTTTTATCCCCATCTCTACACATAATATATGCGTGGTTTCATGTTTTCTTCCATTAAAAAAAAAAATCCCAAACACAAAAGTTACCTTGAAGAAAGTGCACATTTAAACTCTTGCTTTATGGATGTTTTTCTGTAGTAATACCTTCCTTTATTAAATAATGCAAACGTTTACTATTTAATATGTAAGAAGAATATTTATAGCCCAGTTGTCGAGAAGCATACTAATAAATTGAACATGCATGGAACTGCACTGTTGCCTTGATCTCTTTCCTTTTCTTTCCATAGTTCCCTTCCCATGCAGAGCCACAATTACACCTTACTTTCTTAAATTTTCGTGAACTGATTATAATTATTTATGAATAGGTTTGAAAACCATAGTGGGAGAAAACTCAAGGTGACTTCAGATTGGCATTAACAATAACCTTTAACCTTAATTTGACAGTGTTCAAGTCTATGGTTTTCAAATCTATAAAATTTATAGTAGCCTGATGAGCTAACCAGGCATTATATTTTATCCTTCAGATAGGAAATAGAAACCAACACTGGACTGACAACTAATAGATAAACAAATAAACTTCTATTATTTATAAATTATCCAGCAAGTTTGAGGCTAGAACGAGTCTTGAATTCAATGATCTTTGCACTAAACAACTTGTGAATGAGTGACTGGTTATCAAGTAGATTAATCCTAGCACCTAGCCTGACAAAACAATCCCTGTAGGCTACCTGTGCAGCCTGGTAGTGATTTGTATTGTTAGTGGACTTGGCAACTCAAGACCAAGTGTTGTATCTTACTTTTTATCATTTATTTTGTCCTTTGTCCTGGGCTCCAGCATCAAGCAGCATGGGGTTGAAAACTGGCCTTTCATTTAACAGCTGTATGACTGTGGGCAAATAAATCAACCTCTGTAAGGCCTTCTTACTTTTCTGTAAAATGAACCCCATCCAATGAATTCTCAGGCATGGGAAGGAGTAAGTGAGACAATGACGGTGCAGTGATTGGCAGAGGGCTTGACATAGAGCAAGTGCTGAATGAGAGAGTGGACCTTTCTGAGTTGGCCAAGAGCCCGATTTCTGATGGAAAACCAGATTAGTTTTGATCCATCCTGTAGTTTGAATGTGTCCCCCAAAATTCATGTGTTGGAGACTTAATCCCCAATGCAACAGTGTTGGGAGATAGAACTTGGTGAGAGGTGATTAGATCATGAAGGCTCTGCTTTCATGAAAGGTTAATGTTAAGGAAATGCATTGGTAATCTTAAGAGTGGATTTGTTATTAAAGTGGATTCAGCCCTTTCTTTCCTCCCTCACTCCTGCCCTCTCTTACCCTTTCTCCTTTCCCCGTGAAATGACGCAGCACCAAAGACCCTTACTGAATTCAGGCACCCTGACAGGACTTCTCAGTCTCCAGAACCATGAACCAAATAAACTTCTATTATTTATAAATTATTCAGCCTATGGCACTCTGTTGTAGTAGCACAAAATGGACGAAGATAATCCACGTATGGCCATGTCAGTTTAGGGAGAACTCTACCTAGGACAGTAATAGATAGAACCTCTGCCTCTTCACTAGGTAGAGGAGAGGATGTGCTGGAAATGGGTTGGATATCAGAGATTAGTATAGAACCTATGCTCTCAGAGTAAGGCTTTTCTTCCAACCTGTGCAGGAGTGGACTCTGGAACTGATTTGAGTCCTACTGTTGTTTGCCAGGACACAGATTGTATTGTGATGCATAATTTCACCTTGTTAAGGTTTAGATATGAGGCATTCCCCAAAAGCTTATGTGTAAAACAATGCCAGAAAGCTTGGAGGTGAAATGATTGGGTTATGAGAGCCTTAACCTAACTGTAGGCAGTTAGGCAGTGGCTGGAGGAGGTGGGTGGTTGGGGATGTGCCTCTGGGGTATACATTTTGTCTGTGGTGAGGAGAGGTCTTTCTCTACTTCCTGATCATCATATTCTGGGTGGCTTTCCTTCACCACATCTGTCTGCCTTGTTGTTCTGCCTCATCTTAGGCCCCGAGGAATGGAACTGGCCATCTATAGACTGAGACCTCTGAAACCATGAGACCCCAAATAAATTTCTTCCTCTAAAATTGTTCTTGTCATGTCTGTTGGTCACAGCAATGAAAAAACTGATTAAAGCACACCTGTTTTATAATAACTTTGTATTCAGGAAGTTGACATATTTGTGACACTCCTTTGTATATTCATTCAATCAATATTTATTAATGACCTACATAAATACTTAGTGAGTGCCGGTCAATGTTATAGGTGTCAACTACATAGTGGTACAAAACAGATATAGTTGCTTCCTTATAGAGATAGATAAGTGTAGAGAAAGAAGAAAATATTAAACCAAAAATTAAATGAACTGTATAATTACAAATAGTGTCCAGTAGTCAAAAGGAAAATAATAGGTTGTGACCAGATTGTAACAGACAATGATGTTTTGCTACCAAAGATGGGATAAGAGGTGAGAGATTTTTCCACATAAAGAATTCACAAAAGTTTTATTATGGTAGCGGGAACTGTGTTTTATCTAAGAGGCTTTGCCCTTCCATTTTTATAAACTTACATTAAAACACAATTCAGAGATAGAATCCATAAGGTGTTGCATATTTTGGTGTTGATTTTATGTGCAGTAGCTTGTAACGGAGTTGAAAGCAAGCTTTGAGGAGACTTTCCAGGCCAGCTGATGAACAGGAAGTCTGGTTTAGAGACAGGGACATAAACTTGCGACTTCAAGTTGTCAACAGGGAGAACAACTTAAAAAATAACTTAAAATTGACCATGAAGCGAGGAGAGCTAATCAGGCTAATTGAGTGGGTGCATCATAGGAGCTTGGTGATTCCAGCCAGCAAAGAACATTTTAAGATGACAAAATTTCCTGAACATTTTTTTGCAGGTTGATTTGTTTTCCTGAAATAATTGACCAAGACTTTTCCACATTTGTTTGTTTTGGCATTTGATCATAAACTGAAAACCATCATATCCAAGATGCTCTGGGAGGCACATTGTCACTACCAGAGTGCATACAGACTCATCTAGAATTGAAGGATTTTGCAGCCCAGACGAATAGGATCTGTGTGGGGCATAAATAAGCTATTAGAACGTGGCCGATTGACTTTTTAAGAAGTCTTTGAAAGAATGCTTGCAGCTCCATCTTGTGGTCAGCATCACGAAAGCATCAAATTCAACCTGTTAGCTTACTGGAGAGATGGTGCTTAATGTTTATGAGGGCTTTTGGACTGTTGGGACTTGAAAACAAAACCTGCTTCAAACTAGTTTCAGCAAGAGGGGTTATCTCGTAGGACTGAAGGGATTGATTTTTTTTCTCTTTTATTGGCACATTATCATTATATATGACAGTGGGGTTCATGGTTACATATTTGTACATAGACACAACATAACAGTATAATTTGGCCAATTTCATCCACACCACCTCTCCTTTACCTCCTCTCCTCCTTCCCTCAACCCCTTCCTTTACTCCATAGATGTCCCTGAAGGGATTGATAGAGGGACAAAGGCTTGGCAGCCACATCCAGGTCTCTGTCACCAGGACCCACCCTCTCTGTTTTTCACTTTTTTTTTTTGGGGGGGGGGGTGAATGGGGATTGAACCCAGGGTCACTCAACCACTAAGCCACATCCCCAGTCCTTTTTGTATCTTATTTAGAGATAGGATCTCACTGAGTTGCTTAGGGTCTTGCTAACTTGCTGAGATTGGCTTTGTACTCGAAATCCTCCTGCCTCAGTCTTCTGAGCCGCTGGGATTACAGGTGTGCACCACTGTGCCGGGCTCTGTTTGTTTTTATTCTCTCTTGCTTCATGGAAGATTGTTGCTAAAAAATTCAGATTTAAAATAATTATTCATATTATGTCTCATCGACAGTTAGAAGAATCTCAAAGAAAGACTTCCACCTGACTGGGTTATATGCCAAACCTTGTCCCAATCATGTGGTAAGGGAAATGAGGCACCATGGACAGCCAGCTTGAGTTCCAAGATCATCTCCTATGGTTAGGGGTGAAGAAGAAAGGACAGAATGTCATTTTAGGAAGGGGTGAAGGCAGGGGACATGCTTGCTGGACAAATGAACACCCTTCATATCCTACAACCCTGCCACCAGGCATCCATACCCTTCTCCTCAAGCATGCAGCTCATAGAGTGCCTAAATACTAGAGCTTTCCTGAGTACCACACAACCACAAAAGCACATCCCCTCCCCAGGAGGAGATGACTCAAGAACACACTGAGTGGATGTACTTAGCACAGAGTCCAGGATTGCTGGGTGGCACACTTTCCTTCTTAGTGCAGATGTAGTATCTATTCTTGGTTTTATAATCTACTTCCATTAAGAAAAAACAAAACAAAATGAAACACCAAAACCTTGGATACAAAGTAGGTAGGCTTGAATCAGTCTATCTTTAGAAGAGACAAGTTCTGTAAGTCCTATTTAGTGAGTCAAATCCTTCTCATGCATTCATTCAGTTGATTCATTACTTCAAATAAACTCTCATTTGAGTCCCTATATTTTTTTTTCAGGTATCTATTTAGGTTTTAGGAATATGTCTCTGACTTCTCTGAATTTAAAACACAAGAAAATAATCATAATACTCAGCATTAAGGAGCTGTGATTGCACTATGAATTGCAAGTATGCTCTGTAGCATTTATACAGAGTTGAACAGAGTTCACAAGTGGTACTTATGGAAAATTAAAATCGTGGAAATAAGACAATCTGAGATGCAGGGGTGGTGGTGCATATTATAATCCCAGCCGCTCAGGAGGCTGAGGCAGGAGGATCACCCATGAAGCCCTGTCTCAAAACAAAATATGGAAAGGGTTGGGGATTTATCTTAGTGGTGGAGCTCCCCCTCCCCCGGGGGTTCAATCTCCAGTACTGAAAAATAAAAATAAAAATAATAAGAAAAAGAAAAAGTGATGGTCAGGGGAGGTAAAAAAATCTTATTAATACAGAGAATATGTATAAATAGAACCTCAAAGAGTTAGGTATTACTAGGATTAATTTCAGATAGGAAGATACTTAGTAAAGTTTTATCTAAAAAATGGAAACTTTTTTCTTTGGTTTTTCCGAACTTTTGTTCCAAGTAAAATTTGGTTTAGGCACTTGAAGGCTAATTAATCATGAAGGAGAATATTTAAATCAATTTGCATTATTCATTAATTGGTTTCAGAGCTCATTATCCTATTGACATCTCCAATTCAAAGCATTGAATGACTTATTTTTTTTAAATATTTATTTTTTAGTTGTAGTTGTCAATACCTTTATTTATTTATTTATTTATTTATTATGTGGTGCTGAGGATCAAACCAGGGCTCGCACATGCGAGTGCTCTACTGATGAGCCACAACCCCAGGCCCTGAATGACTTATTTTAAGACATCCATTTAGCTAAATGATTAGAGGGTTAGGATTGGATAGGGCTTAAGAGCATGAACTTTATCTTTTGCAGTACTCAGGATTGAATTTAAGACCTCTTACATGCTAGGTAAGGGCTCTATCATTGAGCTACATCATCAGCCTCCTTTTAAAACATTTGAGACAGGGTCTCACTACATTGCCCAGATTTTCAAACTTGAGAATCCTCCTGCTTCAGCCTCCTGTGTAGCTGGGATTACAGGTGTGTACCACCATACTCAGCAAGAGCATGACTTTAGGCAAAAGATTGACCAAGGCTTGAGTGTTGGCTTCACTCTCTCTCTCTCTATATATATTTTTTGGTGTGACCTTCATTAAGTTTCTTAATCTGAGTCTGTTTTCTCATCTGAGTAGTAGGGATAATATGGTACTCATGTCAAAGTTATTGTGGGGGTTAAATAAATGTGTAAGGTATTAGTACATAGCAAGGATTCAACAAACATTAAAAGCAAAATCATGAAAAGACAAAGCTTTTCTTAAATGCCTTTGGTAGTAGACGGGTACTACATGGTTAAAATCCACTTATTAATATACAAATTATTGTTAGAATGATCATTCTCGGTTCTTATAATTGATTACTATGGTCTTAACAGAGGACCAGTTGGGATGAATGTTGAGAGCATTAAGAAGCTGTAATTGTGGTAAGAACTGCATGTAAGCTCTGTGGAAATTAAAAGATTTTATTTTCACTTATTACATTGAGTGATGGTGTGAGGAATCACTGGCCTAGAAAAACCCTCCTTTTCTAGTGTTTTCCTAGAAAAACCCTCCTTTCTGGTAACAGACTGGTGGTGGTGGGGGGGACACTTCTTCCCACTGTTGAGGTTACAGTCCACATGGAAGGACCACACTCATCTAATATTTTTGGCCTTCTTACACCCCTTCTTTGCTTCTCTATGGAGGAGGAATCACTTATCTGCCTGAAGAATGTGGAAGTACTAACTGTGACTGTTTTCTCTTGGAAGCCTATGGGAAGCTTGCATTCAACTCCAACCTTCCATGATGTAAGAGCACTGGACACGCCCTGTTTTTCAGAGGCTTGCTCACATTTATAGTGATACTTTTTACTCAAAAGACAAATGTTTTGACTCTTGGGTTGAATGTAATGTGATCCACTTGCCTAAAGTCATAAATCATATTCTTTAATATTAACAAAGTGACATTTAGTCTCTTGTCTTTCTTATTCTTTGGCCTTAATTCTTAATTGCTTCACAATATTTGTGGGAAAGACAGATGTCTTTCCCACAAATGGTCCTGTCAACATACATTGTGTGCATTCCACAGGGGCCTTTTAAGAGCCTCAGTGGGAAACACTTCAGAATTATCTACTGAGGGGCAGGAAAGCTGGGGCATTCATCCTCCAGCTCCATCTCTCCCCCGCTGAAGGTTGCTTTGGGGGTGTTAATTCCCTGGAACTTCTAGCTTCTGCATTTTGTGGCTGGAAAGTATCATCCCACAGAGAAATGCAGGTGCTTCATGTAGGAAACTATGAGTGTGTCTAGAACTATCTAGTGAAGTTACAAATGACTTTCAGTGTGTTGAGGGGACCTGGGTGGGGCACCAAGATGGCCTGCTATAAGGTTGTCCTTGAGTCACCCTTGAGTATGTTGGGTGTGCTTGTTCTACAGCTCCTTGTTTTTTCCACCATAAAACTCATGACTCTGTATGGGTTGTGTATTCTTTTCCAGGCAGGGCCAGGATCTAGGTGGCTCACTGTGGTATCCCCAAGCCTTGTTACTATTTATTGAATGAATATTTTGATCAGTAATAAATAAATGTTCACAGTAGAAAAATACCCAATTATTTAAAGCTTGTTTTGGTGTTTTGTGAACAAATACTTTTACTACATGTAGAATGATATTTCTGAGCCCACATAACCCAAAACATGAAATGCTTAGTGGAGACCCACTGGACACTGGTGTTAGACTTGAAGGAAACTGTTGCCTCTTGAAACTTTTTGGTCCAAGAAAAAAGGTGGAGGTCATATATTTTCTTTCATAAGCAACAAATGTGAGTGAGGAGTGGTACAGTGGTCTTGCTGATGGCAAAATATATTAAGAAATTTAGGGTGTAGTTCAGGGGTACGACACTTGCTCAGCATGTAGGAGGCCATGAGTTCAATTCCCAATACAGAAAATATTGCATTTGAAATCTTTCTAGTCTGTTGTGTTTGTGAAGTTACTTGGGAAAGTTTCTGAGCAGGAGAGAGTTCAGGCAGGGATATTGGGCTGATTTCAGGGCAAAGAACATGACAGTGTAATGTGACAATGTTGCCAGTAGGTGGTGCTATTTCACACAGCACTGGCAACTGGGTTTGGATGCTATTTAAATGGAGTTCATAACATTATTCTCAAAATAAATTAGATAAATTTCTGAAAGACTGGTAGATTTTTAGCAAAGCCATAAGCGGAGAAATCCAGCTAACATTTTTGTGAGCAAAAAAGTTAGAGAAAGATGAAGTTTTTGCAATTGCAGCCAACAATGTGGGGAGGAAAAAAATACACACAATGATGTGTAATTCTAAGATGGTTATACTCCTTGGCGTGGCCTGGATAATCCCAGTTTGTAAAGACTATTATGGATAGACACGGATTGTGTGAATAATTCTGATAGAATAAATATTGTATGGTTTTTCCTACAAAATCAGAGTTGCTTGAGTAAATAGCTTTAAGATGAACTGGGAAGTTCTGGCCTAAGCTTTGTGAATCACCACATATGAAACACAATTATGCTCACAAATTAGCATATTTAAAAATGGCTCACAAGGTAGTTCTCAATTCTCTGATATTTATAACTTGACAAATGGCTGAGATCTTTTAATATTTCAGTTGAATCTAATAAACACTCACTGGGGTCTATGTATATCAGGTGGTTTGCCAAGCACTGAGAATCCACAGGTTGGTAAAACAGAACCCTTCCTTCTATGTTGACCATTAGCTCAGGTTTTTTAGGCCTTAAGGAGACTCTGCTACTTCTCCATCACAGTCCAAGGGGGTTGGTTCAAACGCTCTGGTGTATGGAGGGGAGAATGCTCCCTAAATCCCTAGACTGCTCTGTAGCAAGGTCTCCACTTCTCTAATACAGAGACCTCATTTAGTCTGGAGGTAACGGAGGAGGAGGACTATCCCACACTCTGGTTAAGTTGCCTGTACCCTTCAATATAGAGGGAAGAACTATAGTCATTTTAGATGTTTATCAAAATCTGGTCATCAATTTAAAAAATATTATACTTCATCACAGTTGAATTTGATAATCATTCCCTTTCCCAGGATATCAGAAGCAAGTTCAAAGGCCTAGTGGAAGGGATCTGAGGTGACACCTCTGGTGACCCAACTCTCAGGATTGCCCTTAGATTTACCCTTTCCTGGGCTGGGATTGTGGCTCAGCGGTAGAGTGCTCCCCTAGCACGGGCGTGACTCGGGTTCGATTCTCAGCACCACATAAAAATAAAGACATTGTGTTGTGTCCATCTACAAAAAAGATTCTCTCTCTCTCTCTCTTAAAAAAAAAAAGATTTATCCTTTCCTCAATATCCAGAAACACTAGGTTACTCAAAGTTTCCCCATGAGAAAGATGCCCAATTACTTTTCTGGAAGAGCCAAAGGATTTAGAAGAAATGAACAGCTAATAATTTCAATTGGGATCACAGAATAAGTATGTCTTTGGAAATGCACAGGCCTGATTGGGATCCAAACTTAAGCATTCTCAACTCTGTGATTTTGGGTAAATTACTTAACTATGCTAAGACTGTTTTTTTTCTTTTAAAAACAGCAATTATAATCTCCAGCTCTTCAGGTTGAAATAGAAGAACACATGGGAAAGCAACTGTAATAATTTCTTGCATGTTAGACATTCTAGAAAATATTAGGATTGTCCCTTTCCTCTATGGAGGGGTTATAGGAAGTCAGTTACATGGTTACCAGCCCACAGAGAAGAATGTTCACCATCAAAATTATGTCATCACTGTTAACCCTCTTCTCCTCTTGGTTTGCTAATAATGCCCATCATTTTGATAGCAATATCAATAGGCTATTTCATAGTAAAGTCAATGAGCAGCTACGGTCTCAAGGGCTAATTCTGAAAGCATTTGTAGGCCAATCGAGAGTGGGAAGAGACATGTTTTCTTTTATGTAGCGTACCCCAAAGCCGAAGCTCTAAAAGGCTCTGATTAAATGACACATCATGTCGGCGCATTCCAGAGCCTTCTCATCTGCTCTGTGAATCTCAGCCTGCTGGCTCAAGTGAAGTGAGGCCCCGTTTCTCTTCACATGCCATAGACAATATGGGAGCATGACTGCTTTTGTTGTTGATGAAAATATTATGGCCTCAGTTGCCTGTAATCAATTTACTGCTTTATGGACCCAAAGTCCTCCAGAGAATTTAATAAATTCACGTAATGTTTCTAAGTGCTGCATTGTGCATTTGGAGCGCTGATTTAGCTGACAAATGTGAAAAATTCGTGTAGCTAGACAACTCCCTAGTGATTAGACATGTGTGGAAGCTAGAGAGAGCATGTTGCTTCAGAGAAGGTCAGCATTAACATACAGCTGAGAGCCTCCGCCCTGGATTGGCTTTGTGTCCCTCCAGTCCTGATGGATAATACCATCTGACCAAACATTTGGGGGGTCGTCCCCATTTCCAGTGGGGCTGCACTTAAGGTTCCCTTACAACCTGCAGCTTCTAGTCTGGAATGATCAAAGAAAAACAAAGATGAAGATGGTGTTGGAAGGGGATGATGGACCCTCGGATTTAGATAATGAAATGGCCGGTGAATTATGGAGACTTGGCTCTGAAGATGTCAGAGGTTTCTAAGGGAACATTTAATGGGGATAGTATTAGAGTCATTTTAAAAAAACTGGTTCACTAAAACTTATATTGAATTTTTATGTGCATTGCTTTCTCCCATTCTGATTTCCTTCCAAATGTAAACAAATTTGCCAACAAATAATAAATGGTAAGCCACTTTTTATGATTCAAAGAGAGGATTATAATCCTCTCTTTACTAATGTACATATAAGCATTTCATAGAGTCATAATCAATCAATACCATTTCGTATTCCACTTTTCCTCTTTAATGTGATTTTATAGAAGCAGTAATGTTATTTATATCCATCGAGGTGGGCTGCAGAGCTGTTGCTTCAAATAGTTTCTTAATATTGAGCTTCTGAGAGTTATCTTTAAAGTGCCAGGTGCTGTATTATTTCAGACATTGCTGTTGTTCAGAATCACTGCAGGTTTTACTGTTGATTTTGACTTGAATTTTGATTTTCAGCTCAAGTGAAGGTTTAGGATTTTACTTGAGCTTGAAAGTGAGGGGGAATCAGCCATAGGTAAACTGGGCCTGGGGATTTTGTAATAGCTAGTGTGGAAAACAAGCCCACCCCTCTCCTGCTTGGATATTCCAGTGATTTGGGGTCCAGATCTGACCTCTTCTTCAGCTGGCTGTGATTACTGAGTGACTGACCCTGGACTCTCTCTTGTGGGACCTGTAAGGTTTGGGGCTACCTCCATGGTTCTGGATCTGGGTGTTACAGACACCAGCTGCTTCACTGATTAAAAGGGCACGTCACTTCATGTATTTGGACCCTGTAAGTCATGTTGTTTGACAGGTAAACTTTATACCACTCACAAGAAACCAAAGAAATAAGAAAACACAATGTGGTGGAGTACTGACAATCAGAAAGAGGACTGGAATGAAATCCCCTAGTTAGTGAGTTGGGGATTGGGAAGATACTTTCAGGTAGATTTGATACTTAAGAAATGAATATTGCTAATTTGATATACAGGGTCATTGTTATTAGCAAAAACAAAACAAAACAAAACAAAACTAGATGGTTTGCAAACATTTCTTTTCAAACACACTTAAAAAAACTTCCCAAAGAGCTTCTTGTCACCTGTCCTTTATGTGACTTAGAAACTGAGGCATAAAGGAGACAAATGACTTGCTTAGATCCAAAAGTTAGTTAGTATCTATGGCAGGATAAATTTGAACCTTCCCACCCACATCTTTCTCATTAGACAGGTGGTTCTTAACCTTTTCAAGTATGAGGGCTCTGTTTTGGTTCTGAAAGTTTAAAAATGCTTGTGTGATAGTAACTATATTTTTAGTATCTATTAATTGGGAAAAATCTAAGTGTCATAGAGCTTCTCAGTGACTCTGCAACTCTTAGGGGTGCACAGGTTGGAAAATCATTGCACAAGACATTGGTAGCATAATCCAATGACTTTACACACTGGAGGCTTGAGAAGCTCCCTACCCTCCAGAATTAACAGTGGACAATGAGCAGTGAAAGGGTTGGGGACCTAGCAACTGACCCTTTTAAGAAGAGGTGACTTGCTAATAAACATGCTTTCTAGGATCCGGCTTTCTCCATGGGGAATGGTACAACATGCCAAATTCAACTGAGTCCTGCTCCCATCACCCATCCCGGGATGGTAGACCTGAGATGCCTGCGACAGCCAGATGAGATTCTACATCATTACTCAAATGATAAACCAACGAGGTCAACTCGCTCATGAGCTTGAGATTTTATTTTTGCCACAGTTTTGTTGCTGTCTTTCCTGATAAGTGTATCTCTACGCTTGTCAGGTCAAATTCACTGTCAATTGGAATACAGAAAAGGTGCATCTCCATATGTATACATTTTTTTTTTTTCATTTTCTAAAATGAACATCATAAAAAAAGGCAGAAATGTGACCTCCAAAGCCTGGATACAGACTCCAAATATTGTACAGCAGCTTCATCTTTTTATTAGATTTTCTGTGTTTTTTCTCCCTAGTTGCTGGATAAAATCCATACAAATGAAATACTGGCTCACTCAGTAAATAATAATGAAAAGGTAAATTCATTTTACAGAGAAGCCAGTACATGTAAGACATCATCTTGAATGACTGTGATTTCTTGAACTGATCACCAGGCTATTAGAGTCTCTCAAAAATAATATCTGGCTTTTAGGCTCTCCAGTCGAATCTACGACCTCTCCTTAACCTTTTGGATCTTAAGAAAAAATGATTTTTAAAAACATGTGCTGAGTAGGCTGCTAAAATTACACAGGTACAGTTTAGTTCACTTCACATTGAGGTCCTACCAGATGACACACCCAGGGAGAGTCTGGCTTCTTCCTGCCACCTCTTGGCCCTTCCCCTGGTATTTTTCAATTGTTATGATGTAACTATAAGGCTCTTTCAAAGATCATAGAAAAAAATATATTTAGGGCTAAGATCTTGCCTCTTTAAATTTATCTTGAAGCTGATAATTTCTCTAAATCTGTCATGTTAGGTTTCATTTTATATTTTTTTGGAAAAGGACAAATGAATATATTTTTCCCTGGGGTGGTGAGGCTGAACTTTCTGGAGATGCAAACAGGCCCCAAATTACAGGGTTCCTATGACATAGACTTTCAGTGCCCAAATTAAATTTTGTTTCTGTGTCAATTAAAGGTAAAATTCAATTCAATGTCTGTCTTTTGAGAACTTGTTACGTGCAAAGGCCTCCAAAACAGAAGATGACAAAACAAACCCTTCTCTGTCAATGAGCTTTCTACTTGGAATAGCTGGCGAATTAATCCCCAGGTCCCTGCAGGTTGATGAAACACAAGCCAAGTGCTAAAGAAGTGCTTCCCCAGGCTGAAGTAAGAGGAACGAATGACCAGTTCAGGATGGAGGTGAGCTGTGCCCAGACATGCCTTTTTAAATTAAAAATAAAATACCTGACTTTCAGAAATGCCATATAAATATAATCATGCATTGCTCAATGGAAGGGATATGTTTTGAGAAATGTTAGGTGATTTCATTATTGTATAAACATTCTAGAGCATATTTATGCAAACTAAGATGGCTACGATAACCACAGATGATACAGTCTTATGGGACCACTGGCAGATATGTAGTTCACCTTTGACCAAAATTTCCTTATGTGGTGCTGGGCTGTAGCTCAGTGCTTATTGTGTATCTAAGAAGATAAAAATACATAAGGAAGTCCTTTAGTCAGAATGAGTTTATCCACTGCCTTTAAGATAAATCTTGCGCATAGGTGAAAGCTTTGAAGATGAAATTGGGTTGGAAACTCTGATATATTCATCTTTAGTAACAAATCCTGGCAGTTGCCCTGGGAAAGGTACTTGCAACTTCTGAGAATGCGTCCAGGTTCTAGTGGCTTTGAATGTGAGGGAAGAGAATGGGGAGGGGACCAGATGGGCATCCTCTCTGCAGCGAAGTCAGGCTGGCAAACAAGGGTCTTCAGACAGGAGGCAAGTAGTCCTCTGGTTTACTTTTAGAATGGGCAGTCCCTAGCCAGGCATGGTGGCACATGACTGTAAACCCAGCGGCTTGGGAGGCTGAGACAGGAGGATTGTGGGTTCAAACCCAGCCTCAGCAATAGCAAGGGGTGCTAAGCAAATCAATAAGACCCTGTCTCTAAGTAAAATACAAAAGTAGAGCTGGGGATGTGGCTCAGTGGTTGAGTGCCCCTGAGTTCAATCCCCAGTACTGCCCCACCCCTGCCAAAAAAGAAGAATGGGCAGGCCCTGGCACAGAGTATAGCTATTAACCGGAGAAGAAGAAAGCATGGCTGACTGAAGGCATCTGTCTCGGTTTGTGTCATGAAGACATGAAAAGCACCCAGTGGCCAATGAATGGAGGTGAAGGGAGGAATCAGCCTGGCACTGTAACCCTTTCCCCACTACTTTTTTAGTGGTATTACCTGCTGGAGTGGGAGACGGGGAGGGTCTCCTTAATCCCTCTAAGTCTCTTATCTATAAACCAGGCCTTTAATCCCTTCACTATAGTTTAGTCATCAGGATTAAATGAGATATTGTAAGTCATTTAACACAATACCTGGGACATAGTTACCCAGTCCATAGGAGCTATAAAGATTATCATTATCAATCATAATATAGCCATTTCATTCAATTGCTTCGATGGATTAACATGTGTGAGTTATTTCTCTTGTCAGTTTATGCAGTCTTTTTTTCCCCTGAACTGAATTCATCCTTTTATCGATATTTACTATAATTATGAGCACTATTTTCTAGCTGACGCACAGATTTAAAGCATAACACACCCATTTGATAAATCTCTTAGGATTAAAATTTGACCTCTGTTAAAAAAGGCTGATCTACGATTTCTTTCAGAAGTAATAAGCTTTCTTTCTGGGAGAGGGCCTGGGTTTCCCCTGGGATACAGTGCCTCTTCTCCTCCATTAGCACATGTATACATATACACACACCATGTTATCTGCTCTCATTGGCTGAGGACCAGGATGGAGAGTCCGGGTCTGCTGAGTCCTCAGGGGATGAGAACCATGGACAGCTGTCAGCACAGTATGAAAGTGTGACCCACAATGAGAACAGCCTTAATGTCAAAGCACCCTTGTCCACATAACCACACCTCCCAGGGTTCTGTTCTCCTCCTCTTCTGGGGCAGCTCCACTGACTTTTCCTTACTTGGTGAAGTCACCCTGAAGTCGGGGATTAATCCTCCTCAAGTGCTCTGTCAGTGATGACAAGAAGCAGCAGACACAATAAGGCTAGGTTTGTGCTCAAGGAGGAGAGAGACACATTTGGAGTGCCTGCCCAGGGCAGCAAAGCAAATTTGTCATGTCCTCCTTATCAAGAAGCAGGAAATTGTACATAGGTTGGATGGTAAATGTGCTGAATTTATCCTCACGTGGGCAAATTTTCCTGCTGAGACTATTCTTCTGGTTTCAAAGGGAACCAGGAATTGTTCTGTCTTTTAAAAATTATTCAGGACTAAGCTGAATTAGTCTGAATTTTTCTGCTTAGAAGGCAAATACTTATGCTTAGTTCCTACCAGAAAATGACACTAAAAAGTTAATGGTAAACCATAGGGACTGGCAAATCCCAGGAACAACATTTGTGTCTTAGCTGAAGTCCAGAGGGCCTCTCAGAAGTCCATTTGCATAAGGTGATGGGGAGCCTCATGGGACATGAAGAAGGAACCAGGCTTCCTGAGTCCAATCCCAAAGTCAGGCCAGAATAACATGTTGGGAGGAACAGTATTTGAGAATCTGCTCTCACAAACTTATGGATAGGTTAAACAAATCAAAGTGCTAGGAAGGAGTGACAGCCACTGTACCAGTAAGACTCAATCTAGGTCTTTTTTTTTTTTTAATATTTATTTTTTTTAGTTTTTGGCGGACACAACATCTTTGTTTGTTTGTATGTGGTGCTGAGGATCGAACCCGGGCCGCACGCATGCCAGGCGAGCGCGCTACTGCTTGAGCCACATCCCCAGCCCATCAATCTAGGTCTTACTACCAACGGGGAAGGCACAAGAACCTGGAAGGTGCCCAGTGTGTATAGTGGAGTTGTGCTGGGTACCTTTGAAGAGAGCAGTTTTGACATGTAGCAAACTTGAATTTTTCTCCTACAGAATGGATGTTGCAGGTTGGGTTTCCTTGTGGCTTAGTCAATTTTCTGCTGCTAGAACAGAATAACAGAGCCAGGGTGATACATAAAGAAAAAAAAAATTATTTGACTCATTGTTTTGGAAGTTCTAGAGGATGAGAAATCCAAATTCACATCCGGTAAAGGCCTTCTTGCTGTGCCATCCATGGCAGAAGGTGAAAGAGTAAGAGAGTGCATCCTAGAGAGAAGAGGGCCCATCTCATCTTTTATAAGGATACTACTCTCCTTATAACTAACTCACTCGTGAGATAAAGGCATTCAATAATTCATAATTAGCTCTTTTTTAATTTTTATTTTTTATTGGTGCTGATAATTGAACTCAGGGCCTCACACATGCTAGGCAATCTTTCTACCACTCAACTGCATCCCTGTATCCCTCATAATCGTCCCACCTCTCAACCCTGATGCTTCAGGGATTAGGAATTTGCAACATTCAAACCACTGCATCTGAGAGGTGGATTCTAAATCTAAAATTAGTAGGCAAGGAGTTTGTTAGAGTATGCACTGGGGTTGAGCCCCTGCTGGGGAAGGGTTGGGGTGAAAGAGAGGTTGGGCTGTGATATGGCTGACCCTGGGGAGAATTTTGCAACTGAGACAGCCTTTTGGAGTTGTCTGAGTTGGGGCCTAGAGTCCAGATTGTTGTACTCTTGTATCAATGAGTCATTGAGTGTGAGCTGACCTCAGGAAGGGGTAAGACGTTGGTTGAGATGACAGTCTTCAGCCAGCTGAAGGCAGTTCCCTGAAGCTGAGAGCTGAGTGTTGTTGGAGGATCCCTCATTCTCTGAAGTTGGAATTTGGGTGGCACAGCATAGTCTGTTAGAAAGGGACTTATTTTTTGAGAGACCAACTGAATGAACTAAAGTACTTGTGATATGGGTAGACAGAAATCAGTGTAGACTATCAAAATGAACTATAGCATTCCACAGATTTGGATACCAGACACTAAAATTAATGAGTTAGTCTGTTTTTTAAAGAGTATACCCTGAGATTTTCACATACTCTAGTATAAGTACTCTGCATGCTTCTAATGGCATCTGATACTAGAGTAATGACTATAGGAAAGGTAACAAAAATCATAATTAACACTTACTGAATGGTTACACTATGCCAGCACTCTTCCAAGTGCTTTATTTATAATCTGATATTTAATCCATATAATCACTTGTTTGGGGTAGGTCAACTTTATTTAAATTTTTTTTTTAGTTGTAGAGTGACACACAATATCTTTGTTTATTAATTTATTTTTTATGTGGTGCTGAGGATCGAACCAGTGCCTCACACATGCTAGGCAAGTGCTCTGCCACTGAGCTGCAGCCCCAGCCCCAGCCCCAAGGTAGGTCAACTTTATTAAGCTCACTTGAAAGATGAGGAAACTGAGGCAGAGTGAGTTTAAATAGCTTGCCCAAGGTTACATAGCTAATAAATAGTGCTGAGTCGCAAATTCAGGCATGGGAAGCAAAAGTGAAAAGACCAGAACCAAAGCAAGGTTTTCTTTGAAAGAGATAATGTCTGATGCTTTGAGAGCTGGTCATATGAGGCTTCCCCAGGCAATGGCAGTGGGCACAACTGGCCCCTTTTGTTTCCACAAGTAGGCCTACTGTAGAACTGTGATACACAGCTGTATCTCCTGCCCTGGTTCCCAAGTGCCTTCAGGGTGTTCAAAGATTTTGTTTGAAGAACTGAATGAATGTACTAGAAGGAATATTTTTAGAGTTAGAGTTAAAACCCTGAGCAATTTATTTGTTCTCTCTGTGCCTCAAGTTTTTATTTTTTATTTTTTAACCTATAGAAAGGAAATGATGTCTCAGGGATAAAGTGAGTTCTGGAAACAATCGTTAATAATAATCATCTGTCATATGGTGTTACATAGCATTTGCTCTCACTAAATAGGAACTACTCTCATTGTTATCATAATTTTGTTCTACAGGCTGGAAGATGGTAGTTGGCTTTAAAAAGGCAAAGAAGAAGTAAAAATCTCATTCTTTTAGTTAACTTTGGAAGGCTTGACTCTATTATCTCTAGTGTTCTGTTTTAAAAATAAGTAAGGAATCCTAGATTTTGATGTTTTGGGAGGGGCAGAGTTTCTTTTTTTTTCTTTCTAACAAAATACTTTGTACTAAAGTAAAAATGAAATTTCCTACTTCCATCCTGCCCCACCAAGCCCTCTTCCAATATTTTCAAGGCACGTCTTGTTTTTATTACCCCTGCATTAACAGGTCTACTTCAAGGAGCTTACCATGACCCAGGAAATGGAGGCTGACTAAAAATGGAGGAGGAGAAAGGACGAGGAGACATAAAAGGAATTTTATGTTCTTTTTAAGGAGTCATTAAAGTAGCATAAAATAAAAACCTTAAAATACCACACAATGCCTTGTTTAGATAAGACACAGGAAAGACTTTTTAGAGACAGATTGAAAAGCAGAGGGTGTCTGTCTTTGACAGTTAACTCCTGGGTCACGTTGGGGTTATCGGTCAGCGTGTAGTTGCACACAGGAGAAACCACTTCAGTTCTTTATGCAGGGACTTAGCATGGAATGGGGAGGAAGTGTGGAAGGACTAGAGGAGCAGGCCTAGGCTGGACCCCCAGCAGCTACCCAAAGGACAACCAAAACTGGCCTGGCAGAGGGCTGTGAGTTGGCACAGGTGGGAAGCTGGAAAATCAGCAGGTCACAGGCTGACTGTTGGTTACAGGGTCATGTTATCTATGATGAGACTCACAGCTCAGATAACATGCCACCTGGGGTCAAAGTCCAGGGAACAGGAAGCTGGCTCCAGCATCCTAGCTCCAGAGCCATGATGTGCTTCCTGAATCTGCACCAGCAAAATAAACATCTCCCCACCCTCTTGACACAGGCTTGAATTTGAGTCTTGACTAAGTGCATCTTCAAACGAGGAATATTTTTAGAGTTAGAGTTAAAACCCTATGCAATTTATTTTTAATGTGATTTTTATCTGTCCAGATTTTGCCATGCAGAAAAGCATGGTAGACAGAGTTTGAAGTGGGGGCCGAGAAAGCCCTTATACTTACTGCCACAACAGAGGCTTATAAGGTGGGAAATTGGGATGCTTGAGGGCTTCAGATTTTTCTTTTCTGTTCTGCTTGTTTTTGAATGTGTGTGTGAAAAGAATGGCAAGTAAGCGTTTCTAAGCATAAACCACATGTCCCCCTTATGTGGATCCTGTAATTAATTTCAGTTACAGAACTTATTTGGATCTGAGCAAAGTCCAGTGCTTCTCTAACATGAAGTATACTAAGAGAGAAAAGACAATTTCTTAAGTGGTGGAATGTCATTGGAAAAGGCAGTATCTGTCCTTAGACAATTTATAAGATCCATACCCAGTAACACCTCATGAAGAAATGAATAACAGCTTAAATTCTCACATAGAGACAAACATAGTTAATAACAATAAACTTAATGGAGAGGTTTATTTTGTAATATACTTGAAAAAAACCACCATTCTTCTGTGGCATGCTCAAATAATGCCCAAGTTATTTCCCTTTAGACTATTCGGCTGCTACTGGATGCTTGAATCAAAATCAACTTTCTTTTCAACAATAGCATCAAAGAGTAGTTATGTTTGAGGCTTGATTGACTAATACAGTCACCTGCAATCTCTGTGACTGTGAGGTTGGACATCACATCTTTCACCACCATTAATGCTGTTTCTTCAGTACCATGGACATAGTAAGCGGGCCACAAATATTCATCGATCATCTTAAAAACGAAAAATGGAGTACATGAATGAACAGTTGCTAAATAGATCATATCTTTATTTTTAGTGGCGATGAAGCAATGGGAAAGTTAATAGGGGTTTTCTCCTTTGGCAAAGCATGCTTTTAACATTTGAGCCATTAAGAAAAACAAGAATGCTTATGAAACAATCTCTGGATATCATCGGCAATTATTTCCCTCATGAGAGTTTTACTCCAGACCAGTACTTATTTCAAATGAGGTTTACACAGTGATTATAATTTGAGCTTTTCATTCCCTGAAGATAGAACTTTGGACACACAGAAGGACCATCTTCTCTTGGTAGCTTCCTACCTCTAGCCTTCTTTTCTGGTCCTCATCATACTTCTCATGTTCACCTAGATTCTACCACTCAACCCAGAATGACTAATTCATTAATGTTTCTCACTTCTCCTGAACCAGGATCAGTGCTGTCCTTTTGGATCCTTGCAAAGACCAGTGGGCAGAAAAAAAATGTATTCTGCAAATGATAAGCTGCAAATTATTTTTTTCCCATTGAGCTTGCAACGAGTGACCTAGCATTGTATTTTAAGATAGAAACTTCCAGACTGCTTTCTTATTATTAAGTCAAGTACTTTCTTTTGTATGAGGAGAAAGACCTGAGTCCCAAGTCATCTGTTTTCATCACAGAGTGTATTTGTGTGTCTGAAGAAATGTGAGGATTTACTAGGTAAAAAGACCAGAGATTGTTTCATCACTAACCATTCCAAAAATTATTTCTGAGCACTTTCTGTATCCTGGCAATCGTTTCAGTTGCTGGAAACACAGGAGAAAACAAAACAGACACAATCCCTGTCTGCACAGAACTTACATCCTGGTAGAGAGATTTTTTAAACAAATGCATCCATGTGCAATGAATGTGATGTGTGACTTTGGTCATTGGAATGAAGAAAAAAAAAGCAGGTAATGAGGACTGACATTTAAGCAAACAACGATGTGAAGAGGAAGATATTCCAGGCTGGGACAGCAAGTGCAAAGGCCTTGGTACCAAAATGAGCACAGTCCATGACAGCAAAAGCAGGAGGAGTGTGCTTAGGTTTGGAGGGCAGAAGTCCTTGTTAGGCCAAGATAAGTAGTTTGGGCATTAGTTATGGTGTGATGGGAAGCTGATAGAGCATGAAAAACAAAGGAACAACATGCTCTAATTTATATTTTAAAGGATCTTTCTGTTACTGTGTAGATTGCAGGTGGGGTAAGGATAGAAGCAGGTCAACAACTGGGAACCACTGTTGTTATCTGGATGGTTTGTCCTAGAATGTTGGCAGTGGGTGTGTCTGAAGAATAGTGCAATGTAGTGTTCACTCTTACCCTGCTGTGGACATTATAGGGAGAAATGGGCTCAGGAAGCAAGTAGAGGAATTCAGTTTAAGAGCAGAAAAAGGCTTGGCAAGCACACATTCTCAATTGGGTAAATGGAAATAATGTAGAATATCCTCCTCTGAGACATTTTAGTAAAGGAAAGCACTGAAGATTTAAAGGAGAAATATTCCAAATAAAAGTCATCATATATTCTTCAGTGTTGAAGAAAAGGTCCCAACAACATGACTTTTTTAAAAAATTGTCATAATAGACTTTATGTTTTTAGAGCAGTTTTAGATTCATAGTGGAAGCAAGAGGAAGGTGCATCAACTTCCCATGTATCCTCTGCACCCACACATGAATAGCACCCCCATCACCAATACCCCCAGCAAATTGGTACATTCATTATGATATGTTTTCTTGATATCATTTCTGATCGTTGGGGCATCTTTCTTTCATCTCCTTGTCAATTAATTGCTTAAGCGAGAGATTAGACTTCTCAAAGTGCATTATCCTAACTGTCAAGGGCAAAGGGGAGAACAGTTTCACACACATACCTAACAAAGTTGGGAAGATGGAAAAAAATCTAATCGATTTCTCAAAGCACCACATGAGCATCTGAAATAGAGCAAAGTCTAGAGAAAGCGGAAACTTCAAGGACAAATACCTGTAGAAAGGTTCAGAAAAGGAAGGTCAGAATTACTAAAGCAGGAAATGAGATGCAACTTTCAAAAGCAAAATAGAACATTCTTCTTCTTTTTTCCCCCACTGTATCAGGAGCAAGAGAAGACTAGAGCAGAGTGTTGTCCTTTAATTAAGTAGGAAAGAAGGAGACTTCTGATGACATCAAAAGGTCACAGGGCGGTCGATGTCTCTTCAAAAAACTTTTCTCCAGGATCAAGTGAATGGCACTCAGGAAATAGGTAATGCATATTTTAGGAGAATGAAAAGGGAAAAAGAAGACATGGAGGGAGATAATTTAAATAAGTGAGATTCACATCTAAATGTGCAGGTCCTTATGATTTGCATCCACGGTACTAAAAGAATTGGCTGAAGTATTGTGAACCATAAATTGAATATGAGTCAGCAATGGATAATGCTATTATTTAAAAAAGGGAACATGAGTGAGAGTTGTATTAACAGGAGTGTGACATGAAGAGGGCAACAGTACATGTTCTAATACTTGGCATTGATCAACCAGCATTTAGAATGGAATTACCAGTTTTGGTTTTTATATATTAAAAGAGGTGATTAGATTCAAGAAAAGAACCACAAAATGACAAATGGAACAAAAAAATATATGAGAAAGTTCAAAGGCCAGGATTTAGAGTTAAGGACTCCAATTCCTTTGTCATTTTGGTTGGGGTACCAACTTCCAGGTCATGCTGCCTTAGGACATGGCTTGCATCTTAAGGGATCTCTGCCCAGGTAGCCATATCATCTAGTTAAAAGAAGTGGCTCATGTGTAAGAACGATTATTGTGAAAATCATTCTTGTTAAATGTTCCTCCTGTTTTGCAGAGAGGAGCATGAGGGAGTTGGTAAATATTGGTGTTAAGGAGAATTAGACCTAAAAGGTACAGTGATTAAGTACCAGAACTGAGGGTTAGTTTTCTCACAAATCCTTAGCGTATTCCAGGGCCATTATATGTACACTGTTTTCCTGAATTGTTGTAGAACTCTCTGTATCTTGACTCAGTAGAAAAGCAACATTCCCACAAAAAACAGATTGATCAAATTATATTATGTGCATGTACAAATATGGCACAATAAACTTCCCTGTTATGTATGATTATAATGCTCCAATAAGAAAAAAGAGTCAATGGTACATAGGTGCCCATTTCAATGGTAATTCTGGTATCATGCCAAATTGTTAAGTGGCAAGTTTTGTTTCTTATTCCTCCCAATTGCTCTTTCATTATCTCCCCTTTCCACACCCCAGAAGCACTCTTTCCCACATGCCTGGGACAATTCTACTGCCTGCTGGCTCACTGACATTTTCCCCAGATTGCTTTCTCTGAGATGATTTCAGTATATCTTACTCATTGAGGGGTGCTGTGGGGCTACTGGTATGGAGAGAGTGTTTTAGGTGGCAAACAAACATGGTATTACTTAGCATTGAATCAGGCAGAGTGAAAATTATTCCCCTCTCAATTTCTTCCCAAGTCTTTCTGATTCAGTTGAGAAGAAAGTTTCTTTTCTGGTGCTAGTATGCTTTAAATCTTCTATAACTGCGAATTCTCTCTTTTTAATAAATCAAGTGCTTCAGGCTCAAAACCTTGGGAACTAGAATTATTTCTTAGGCATTTTTTGGCATTAAATATAATATACAAATATACTTACATATACATAATATATAAATATATGTAATGGTTTGGATCTGAGGTGTCTCCCAAAAGTTCACATGTGAAGAAATGCAAGAAGGTTCAGATGAGAAATGACTGGGTTGTGAGAGTCTTAACCCAATCAGTGAATTAATCCCCTGAGGGGATTAACTGAGTGGTAACTGGAGGCAGGTGGGGTGTGGCTGAAGGAAGTGGTTCATTGGGGGTGTGGCTATGGGGTATATATTTTGTGTCTGGAGAGTGGAGTCTCTCTCTCTGCTTCTGATCACCATGATATGAGCTGCTTCCCTCTGCCATACTCTCCTGCCATGACGTTTAGCTTCACTTTGAGCCCTGAGGAATGGAGCTAAGACCTCTGACACCTTGAGCCCTCAAATAAACTTCCTCCACAGTTGTGCTGGTTGGGTCCTTTAGTCACAGCAGGAAAAAAAAAAAAAAAACCTGACTAAAACATATAATATAATATGAATTAATATAAATTTAAAGAGGAAAATAGTGCTTTATTACACAGATTCTGAAGATTTACATTTTCCCAGATATTTAAAGCTCTCTGGAATTGTGATGAGTCATGCAAATGATGCTTTCCTACAATGCCCAAGAGCCAGGTTTGGCAGTGTGATTAGGGTGTGTGTTGTCTTTAGTTGACATTGTGGTTCAATCAAGAAAGGTCAACATAAGAGCATTTCAGACTCAATGAAAAAGGGGAATTAATTAACATCATAGTTGGCATTCTGATGTGGAAAAAAGTGGGGATGTGGTGTGGCAATACCTGAAGTTTGGAAACTAGTAGCTTAGTGACCTACTCTTTCCATCTGATTGATGTCTTTGCATCACAGTAAGGGCTCTCTAGAGCTGCAGTGCTTCAACTGCTAGAAGTGGTAGAGCGGTAGAAATTTCGATCCTGTGGTCAGGGAACATGGATTGAAGGGGTGTTAGGAAATATGAATTGGGGAAGGTGAGCTGTAGTTTACATCCTTCAGTGTTCCTTGAATATCACCCCTGTGTCTGTCCCTAAGGCTTGCCTTGCTTTTTGTGACATACATTTTCCTTGCTTAGAAATTGTTGGTATCATGTGTCAGGTTGTAGGCTTATGAATCATTAAGAAATAGCTTTTAGATATAGAGTCTTCTTGTACTAGACTATAGATCAATACCCCTGAACGTTAGATAACTGCCCTTAGACTTGCCCTAGCACCTGGATGAACCAAAGACGGGAAGGAAGGAAGGGAGGGAGGGAGAGAGGGAGGAATCCTGCCTTGGCCCCTGCTTGGAGACTCCAGCTATGGCCATACCACACAGCTGGAGCAGCTAGGGGCCAGTAGCAGTCTGCATTTAGCTCCTCCATCCTCCTTTTCGGCTCTGGAGGCAATAGCTACACATTTGTATGGCATACCATTTGCATACTCTAACGAGATGGGCTATAATTGGCCTTCATTGATTTTGTTTTCATTGAGCTAAAATAGAGTCAGAGCTTCTTAGGCTAGAAGAACTGATTGATTTGTGGTAGAATTCAGGACTATTCAGTTGAAGAAATAATTAATTATGTTCTTATTTAGTAATCATCAGGGTTGAACCTATTTCTTAGCAGGAGTGTGTTCAGCAGAAATGGACTTTGCCAAGGTAGAAATGCCTTAAAATAAATTCATTGTCCAGACACATGGACACTACATATTATTTTTAAAAGAAAACTGTAAAGATTGGAGACAAACTCCAATGTATATGTAGAGAGTAAGAGACATGCATTCTTTCTTTCTTTTTTTTATTTTTTTTGTGGTGGGGAGGAGTATGGGGCACTTGACCATTGAGCCATATCCCCAGCCTTATTTTGTATTTTATTTAGAGACAGGGTCTCACTGAGTTGCTTAACACCTTGCTTTTGCAGAGGCTGGCTTTGAACTTGTGATCCTCCTGTCTCAGCCTCTGGAGCTGCTGGGGTTACAGTAGTGTACCACAGCGCCAGGCTGCATTGTTTCTTTTCTGTTCTTTGTTTTCCTCCTCACAGGAACATATTCCTCACCTAATTGTCTTTATCCACCCATCCACTCATCCATTCTTTCCTCTGTCCATGTATCCTTGAATCCATCCACTGGTCTTTTGACTTTTTGTAAATTCTCTCCGAGTTAATTCAGTCTGAGTGAATAATACTTTTCACTTTTGTCTTCCAGTTCTTGGATCTGGGAGTTGGTCCAGATTGGTCCCTTCTCTAGAGGAACAGACAAGGGAATCTTAGCCTGGTTTGATCATCCTGAAGCATGGAACACTTAAGAAAGTAGTGATAGGTCATCCTGTGTAGGTCAGGTACCTTGGAATTTTGACGTAGTTATGATTAAAATCTTTCTAAATGGTTTGGTCCCAGGTCAATCTCTCCCTTTTAAATTTCTTTTGAAAATAATTGAGTACAATTTTGGCGTATAATTAGTCCTTCTTAGAATGAGTTCTATTCTTGAGGCTAAGGCTTTGTATCTTTTGAGGAACAAGGCATAGGTATAAATAACCACATTCTCATTTCATTCAATAGACATTTGCTGAGTAGCCCAGTGTGTAAGGTATTATTGTAAGTTTGTAAGAGATACAAAGATGAATGAAACATCATAGTTGCACTGAAGTGTCTTATGAGGTAGTATAGAAATATTGTCAGAAAATCATTTGTAAGTCAGTTATTTGAACCTATGTAGACAATATTATTCATACTCCATTGCTTAAACCACAAAATATACTAAAATACCAGGTTGAATCATATGAAATTGCCAATGTTTCACATGTAAGTAATGCACTTTACTAAAGCATACAATGAAGAGTAACTAGTGACCATGAATTATGGTGATTGTGTGAGAAAAGTGTGTTCAGAAACATATCTCTTCTTATTGAACGTCTATAAATGAAACAAGGGACCCCTTCCTGAGTGTTCCCGTTTTGGGTGTAGTGGAAATGGGGGGTGGCCTTGCTGCTTGCCTAGGACAAAAGTTCCAACAAGAATGGTGATATAGTGGGATACAAAGGAAGACCTGGAAGAGGTGAGAGAAGTGCTGGGGGTGGGGGGAGCTGAGACCTCCTGCAGGTGTAACAGGTGACAATGCTCCATGCTTGGGTTGTCACTACTACCATCTCTTGTCCAAGGCCTGCGTTGTACCTGCTAAGGTCTATGTTGGCAAAATGGTACCTATGCCATCTCTTAAGACCCACAAAACTGGTGAGAGAGTCTCTTCTAGTGCAGCTATGGAAAACTCAAATCCAATAAAACTCATGATGCAAATATGGATATAATATTGGCTGTTATCTTCCACTTAGCCCTCCTTGAGAGTGGGGATGGATTAAGTTCTCATTTTTTTCAGGGTGAGCAGAGTGGAGGGAAGGGCAAACCAGGTGAGCCTGTTATGAGAAGTTGGGAGTCCTGGGGAAGGTCCCTGCATCCTCTTTATTTTCCCCAACCTGATCTCTCTGGATGGGACTCACAAAGATGGACACTAATAAATTAGGAAATTCCTGGAATTACTGCCACTGTGTTGGGAATACTGTTGAGGTTAAAGCCGGAGAAACAATTCACCTTAGTTTATTCCACTGAACTTCTATTATTGCCACTGTTGACATCAAGTCTGAGCTGGGACAACAATTTTTAGCTGTATAGCCAGAGCTTCAGAACTTTCCAGCTGGGTAGCTGTGTGGCAATCTCCTGTTGATGACCATGATCCTTAGCAGTTCTTTCATCATTCATTTCTGGTAGGAAAAGGCAGCAAAGATAGGAGTAGACAATGTGTTCTTGGATACACAGAAGAACACTGAAGATTCATTTATACTTCAGAGGAAAATCCAGACCCAGCAAAGTCTTCTAGGAGCTTAGTACCTCCAACTAGGATGAGAAGGTGATTCTGGGGAGTGGTGTGGAAAGGGGCAGGTGCAGCCCTTGATTCCAACAAATGTGCTGAGGTTGGAGGAGAAGCCTTGGGGTTTAGGTTTTCCCTTTCTTTTTCTTTCTTCAACATCAGTCTATGTTTGGCCTTGCAATGGTGATGTGAAGGGAATGATTCCGGCTCGGGATGATCTCATTAGTGATGAAAAAAAATTACAAATTTTCATAAGGATAATTGGACCCTTAGGGATCCCAGGATATCAAAATCTATGGAAGCCTTTGTCCTTAATGCAAAATGGTGGTGTATTTGTATATAACCTGTGTAATCCTCCTGTATCCATTAGATCATCTCTGGGTTCTTATAATACCCAGGACAATTTAAATCCTATGTAAATAGCTGTTCTTTATATTATTAAGGGAGTAATGATAAGAAGTCTCTACATGTTCAGTTTAGATGTAACTATTTTTCTGCAAGTATCCTTTTCTCCCCAAATATTCTTGATCCATCGTTGGTTGACTGTGGATGTCAACATGTGACTGATACTTCAATCCCCGTCTCTGGGTGGGCTGGGCTCCCAGCCTTTCCACATAACTGGTTGGTCCCTGTTTCCTGCACAGCTCTGTGTTACTTGGTAGACAAAAATCTTAGCCTTTTAACTTTACCACTGTGTCCTCTCTTTTGGAAACTAGTTATTTGTAAAGAATGAAAAAAAAAAAAAAGATTCCTTTATTTTCTCCTAATAATTTCTTGGAAGCTATGTCTCCTCACATCTATCTGCCAGTAGCTTCTTTGGATTATGATGAAGAACCCAGAGTATAATTGTTAGCTTAAAGGTTACTCCTGAGTCCTTTCTTCTATTTGGAATCGTACTGATTTGGAATCTTAACTGATTCTGAGGTCGAAGTTCTTCTATAGGCCCTTCAGAAGAAATATAGCTTATTCACAAAAAGGATGAATTCATAAAAATTAGGGGCACACAGAAGAAGATAGGCTTTGTTTTATGTAAATATTCATATCGTCTATCTATGAATTTTTTTTTTTTGTCTCCTTAACATAAACTCAAATGTGATGCTGAGACGCACCATGAGTAACAGAGACACATCTATCCTTGGGAAATTGCCAGGGTTTAGGAGCTCCCCGCCAGGAACCCAAAACAAGGAGAAGTTCTTTATTATACAACAGTATTTTAAGTAGGACAAAGATCAGTAAATGTTTATTAAATGAAAGCATGGAGGAATGAGTGAAGAAAGGAATTTGATGGACTTTCTGAAGAATTTGAGCGAGGCTTTCCAAGGTCTTTTTTAGGGTAATGAGCCTGGGAACATTTGAAAGTTCCACCCTATGGAGAGTTTTGAATCTGTTGGTCCAAATCCACATGCTTGCAGGGGTCACATGTCCTGGATTCTTGGTCTTAGCTGGATGTGGTAGGGATGATGATGTTTCTCCAGAGGACAGAATACCTTGCATGTGCTGCCTTCACTGCAGCATGTTCATTTATTGAACAGATATTTAGTGAACACTTACTGTATCCTAGGAACTGTTTTAGGTGCTAGGAAGACAGAGGTGAACAAAATAGACAAAGATCCCTATCTTTTTGGAACTTGCATTCTAGTCGGGGAAAAATAGACGATAAGCAAATAAACACGTAAAGATATGCCAGTCAGGTGGTGTAAACACTTTGGAAAAAAGTAAATTGCATGCCCACAGCCTGTCACTGCCCCTCTGCAGGCTGGGCAGGGGAGGCCTGGACAAGCATCCGACTCTGGGGCAAAGTTTGTAATTTGTTGTTGCTGCTGCATGCCCTCTGGGTTAGAAAAAAATCTGTCCCTGAATGTTTAGTGGGTCTACTTGGCCTTTTGATTCTGCAGTGATTAAATGCCAGGCTATAGGGAATTAGTTTTATTCTAATTCAAGGTTAAATGTAGAAAAGACCTCCCTCTTCTCCATCTATCAAAATTCAACTATGGATCTTTTAAGGGTGTCAGCCCCTCTTTGAAGCCTCCTCTGACCTCCCCCGCCACCTCAACTGCATTTAATTCTTCCTTTCTTTGCATTTATAGCATTTAACTCACAGCTCTCTTGTATCACATTTCCTTCTGTTTTATATGGAATTACATGCTTATGGGTTGTTTTTCCAATAAAATTTGTGATTTCCTTGGAGGCAGGGAGGCTCTTTTTTTTCACTCTATTCTCACTGTATTCATCTCCTCCCTCCACCTCAAGGAACTTTAGAATGCTTGGTACATAGTAGCTGTTCAATTAACTATTGATTGAGAGAAAGATACCTGCAAGCATGCTTATCAGTACTGATATCTGATTTACATTATGTAAGTCTCTCATCTAATTTCCACTGACTTCCCAGATGAATGAAGTTTTCTCGTTTCCAGAGGACATTAGTTGTAACTATTTCTTAGGAAAGTATTTCAAAGTTAAGACTTTTCTTTCTTTCTTTTTTTTTTATACCATTATTTTATCTATTTATTTTCATGTGATGCTGAGGATTGAGGCCTTGCATGTGCTAGGCAAGAGCTCTACTGCTGAGCCACAACCCCAGCCCAAGTTAAGACTTTTCAATGCACTAATATCTGTAAAAATATATTTATTGCTTCTTTTCTCATTGTAAAGGAATATGCACTCACTATAAGAAATTGAAAAAATATACTGAGAGTAAAGAAAATAAAAAAATCACTTTCATTCACTCATTTAGAGGGTATGTTGAGCTATTACTGTTCTTTAGGTACATGCAAAGCACTACAAAAATAGCAAAAAACAACACAGACCAAGCCTAGCTTTCATAGAGAAATTAAATGGATAATTCCAACTTACACAGTTGGTTAAAAAATTATGATTTATATAATTCTTTTTTTTCTTTTTGTGGTGCTGGGGCTTGAACCCAGGCCTTTGTGCATGCACTCTACCAATTGAGCTATATCCCCAGCCTGATTTCCATAATTCTTAAACATGAAGATAGAGTTAACATTTTAGTGTATTATTTATCCAATTTATGTATGAAAGCAATATATTCATACAGATTTTTCAAATGAGATAATACTGAAATATTGTTTTCTAGCCTACCTTTTAAACCTAATATATTGTGAATATTTCTTTGTATCTTTAGCATTATTCTATAATATCTTTTTAAATAACCAACAATATTTTATTTCCAAACTCTCAAACAGTAATATTAACTTTGAACAAATTGTTGGAATGGCTGGTCTGAAGAATTTGGAAGCCTCTGATGGGTATGACTCAGTTGCCTCCACGCCATTTATACTTCTAGCAGTGTATGAGGGAAATAGTATCAGCAGTTTTTTTATTTAAAAAGGAATTAACCTGGTCTATGCGTTTTTGTTGGTGAATGGGCAATCATTTCTTGTGCATTGATCTCTAATGAGTTCTACTCTAAAGCAGATAATGAATGAAATTTGTAATCAGTGTTAAGCTAGAGAAGCATTTTGCCAAAATGGATATCAGGACTATTGGATGATGTTAGCCCTTAAGCCATAAAGCGAGGGAGGAAATGAATAATAGGCCCCATTCTTTATATTTATGTTGGTGATTCATTTTGGCCATCTTCTTGCCATCTCTTGAAGAAAGGGCATTGAAGGAAAGTCCTGGCCAGAGGATGTCAGGAACACAAGGAGAGAGCTAGGGCAAATGGTACCAGTGTCACTAATGAGATTGCAAAGGAGAAGCGGACCCATACCCAGGAGAGAGATTGTAAAGAGCAGCCAGTCCGTCCAAAAAAAAAAAAAAAAAGCTTTCAATACGCAGGAAATCCTAGTGCTGCAACTGGAGTTTGTCCCCTTCTGATAGTGTCATTGTGACATATGATGCCATATGATTACTTCTTTATATTAATATACTGTGGTCCAGGCCCTAAAGAGATTCTAGTTTTCATCCTAAAATATGCCACATTTTTCCCCATACAAAATGAAAAGCAAGTGTTCCTCAGTAGGGAACATGGCTTTTCTTTTCTTTTTCTTTTTTTTTTTTTGGCACTGGGGATTGAACTCAGGGGCACTCGACCACTGAGCCACACCCCCAGCCCTATTTTGTATTTTATTTAGTGAGTTGCTTAGCACCTTGCAGTTGCTGAGGCTGGCACTGAACTTTCGATCCTCCTGCTTCAGCCTCCTGAGCCACTGGGATTACAGGTGTGTGCTACAACACCCGGCTGGGAACATGCCTATGAGTTCTGTGACCGGGAAGGGAACGTCACACCAGATGGGAAACCACTTGAATGCCAGCCAGTGGGCGTGGCTCCCACTCTTGATTCTAATGTCACCTAACTGGGACCTTTAATCTCTCCTGGCTTTAGTCTCCTCATTTTTAAAGTGAGAGATTCAAAGGAAAAGGCTTTCATGTTTTTTTCTGGCATTGAGGCTTCTCTGATGCTCTTTGTCACCTATACCAAAGCCCATGCAGGCTCAGGCTGAGGCTCATCTTGACCCTCTTTGCTGCTCAGATACTGGGAGTCATATGTCATTTTAACAGTAGTTAGTCTATCATCTCTCCTACGAGCTTCTTGTTTGAGTTTTATTAGAAAGAGAGATTTCGGTGTTTGTACTGTCATTTACTACCCACATGGGACAGCACCTTCTGGACAGTTCTGTCTTGATCTTTGCAGTTACCATGAAGGCCTCACTTCATATTCATAATAAGAGCAGAGGAGGACGCCTTCCCAGTCCTCATCACTTTTTTCTGCTTCCTTCAATTAATTTTCCTAACTTCCTACCTCACCTCGTGAAATGATGAACACTTTGCAATTTACTGAAACAGTTGTTCCACAGACGACCCACACGCTCCATGGCTCTCAGTATTGTTATATCTTCATCAGCCCTAGAAAGAGGCGGGTGCTTGTGTGTGTGTGTGTGAGTGTGTGTGTGTCCAGTTCCACCCTGGGCTGAGAAACGTAGATTAGGAAGAGAAATGATTAGGTGGCTGGGCTTCAAAGGGAACATTTGTAGATTCTATCTGGAACACATTTTATTAAAATTGCAACAAATTTTATAAAATCAGATGTATGGTTCATTAAGAGAACATTACCTTACAATTATGATTAATTAGATTAAACTTATGAAAGTGTGTTATTTGTTCAAATCAAAAGGGTGGGGGAAAATGATGGATGATGAAAGAGTGTGATAAATGAAGAAAGCAGCTGAACTAAATTGAATGTGTATTCATCCGTTTTCACTTCATAACGAATGATAAATTGAGCATGTCACATTTAACAATACATGTCTGGGTTTAAGCACACGGTTTCAGCTCCTGTTCGCTAATGCCTTGTGATAGGTAGTTGAGACCGAAGAATTGAAATTTCAGCCCCTAGACTTTTGTCTGCCCACCTCTTACCTTGCAAAACACAATGGATACTTACTCAATTAAAAGAGCTTATGGAGTTGTTAATTCATAAAAAAAAAATGTGCTTCCTCTGTCATGATTAGGGTATTTGTCTCACCTGAAATGGGGGTTTTCCCCCATTTGCAGGCCTAATCCAAAGGCAGGGGTAAAAAGCACCCAGAATTATAGAAATAGCTTTCTTTTCTTCTCTCAAAAGTAGCCATGTTTACCTTGGCAATTGATTGGAAGAAACACCCAAAAAGCTCATTAGAAAGTCTGGGAAATTTTTAAGTGAGGGGTAAATATCAAACAGTTTACATCAGTTTCCTGAAATCTCAAGTTTTCCAATATTTTAAGTCACATTTTAGCCTCTCAAGGATCGCAAAGCTGGCATTGGGGGTCAGGGAAAAATTGTGTGGAAAATCTTTCCAGTTAGACTGAAATTAGACAAATTTGCCACACAGAGTCAGGAATGGTTTATGAAAGGAATTATTATTATTATTTTTTTTTGCTAGAACAGCTCAAAAGTTATAATATAGGATCTGACACACAGGCAATATTTCTCTGGCCTTTCATTCTTACTGAATTTGGGTTATGGCAATGTGAAGCCAGTGATAGTTTTTGAAAAGATTACACAGTATTTTCTTTTATTTTTGAGTTTTCTGAAAGGATTTTGGTATGATTCATTTTGAGCTTTGGAGAAGGTTTCCAGTCAGTTTTGATTTTATCTGAATCTCATCTTTCTGGCTACCTCAACTTTTATTTCCACCATCCTTGCTTGAAGTTTTCAGCAACGACCAAGCTTTTAAGGGACCAAGTCTCTGTCATATACTTTTCAGAATATTTCATGCTTGGGGTGTACAGGGCGGGGAGATCTTTGGAGCAAACAAGGCATTCTGAAAGCTAGGAGTGAGACAACTGGGGTCATTTAGGAATTAGGAAGGAAATGAATGGTGGTGTTGACAGAAGTAGTTATTCAGCGTTAGCTAGAAGCAAGGCCTAGGGCTGTGGTTGGGGGGGGCAAAGCATTTTTGCTCCCCAGAGCATATTTGGCAATGTTTCGTTCGGGGACTGATGCTACTGCACTTCCTGTGTAGAGACCAAGGATGTTGCTAAACATCCTATGATGTGTAGGATGGGCTCTCACAGTGGCTATCTGAAGTACCCAGCTCAAATGTCATTCAAGATGAGGTTGAATATGCTAGTAACATAAATTACATTGGTCTTGGATCCCAACCTTTAATTCCTAAAGTGCCAAAATAATTTTGCTCTGCTTAATTTTTAAAAAATAATGTATCCCTTAGAAGTCTATCCATTGGATTGGCATGAGCTTTTTAGGCGGCATTGCAATCTCTCCTTGCATATACAGAGGTATGGAAGGGTAGGCTTTGATCTTATCATTAAATTAGGAACAGAACTGGAAGGAGAATTCAGCTTCCTTGAGGGTACTGCTTGATTTTCCAAGTCAGGCCACTTCCTGTTTCTAGGCCAAGCCACTGCCCCACCTCCTGTAAGGAGATGGTCTCTATTAATGGTAAATTGTCTTCAGGAAAGAATATTCTGGAGGTGGTGAAGGTGGAAAAGCCTTGAGTCATGCTAAACCATTCAAAAGAGGAGCTTAGAGCAAGAAACTGTCACACTTGTCTGAGTTCTGACGTGAAAATACATTTCAGAGCCGAGACAATTCATCTGTCAGGCTTCCTGTTGGAAGAATATTTACTCAGCTGTGGGAAGAGGGCTTCAGTGAACATCCAAGCTAATGAAAATTTGATAATACTCAATATTCGAGAAATAACCCCAAATCAAGTAGGTTCTTAGTGTCAGCATGCAGATGATAAAGAACCTTGAGGACGCATCCTGGGAGCAGAGAGCAATGGAATCCCTATCGGCAGAGTTTTCATACTTCGAGGTAGGGATCATCTCTTTGACAAGAGGAAGGATGGACATGTTGAGTTCACTCTTTTTTCAATTCATTTAAGGAAACTGTGATAAAATATATGTAACATGAAATTTAACATTTTAGTCATTTTAAGTGTATAATTGAGCAGCAATAAGTACATTTACAATGTTGTGTAACTACATATTTATAGCCTATATTTTTAATCATCTGAAACAGAAGCTCTTGACATTAAGCCCAAACTCTTCCTTCTCCCTTCCTTTAGCCCCAGGTAGCTTCTATTCTGTATTGTCACTCTGAATTTGCTTATTCTAGATAACTCCTGAAAGTCGAATCACACATTATTATTATTATTTTTTTGTGTGGTCTGGTTATAGTTCACTTTTGTATTTTTAGTACTTAGGCACTAAATACCTACTGAATAAGTAAGAAATGAATGTCAGAGTTGGAGAATAGGAGTAGCATTTCTCTTCAGGATCTCACACTGAAAACAAATTTTAAACTAGCAATAATAATGATAAAGCCTTGCATTTAACCAGTGCTTAATGTTTTGTCAGAGAGCTTTGACATTTCATCTCATTTAAAAAAATTTCTTATATGTATTTTTAGTTGTTGATGGGCTTTATTTTACTCAGTTATTTATATGCAGTGCTGAGAATTGAAACCAGTGCCTTATACATGCTGGGCAAGTACTTTACCACTGAGCCACAATCCCAGCCCTCGGACATTTCATATTATTTGATGTTTGATTGTTATTTTGGAAAAAATTGCATCTCCTTTAAAGTTGGATTTAAGTAAAACATGTGTGTCCCCTCATATTACTATCTTAATTTTTTTTATTAAGAATTGTAATGCAAAAAAGTATATGTATAATGGCATAAATTGGTGTGAACATACTTTATATATAGAGATATGAAAAATTGTGCTCTATATGAGTAATAAGAATTGTAATGCATTCCACTGTTGTCATGTATTTTAAAAAATAATAAAATCAATAAAAATAGTTTAATTGTACCTCAAAACATTTTAATGTACTGCTTCTGGGACTGACCCCATGTGATGTGTGGATCAGGAAATGTGAATGAAATGCATAGTTCATCATCATTCATTGACAAGGTTAAGGTCCATCTCTCTTGAGAAGGAAATTGAAGTGATAAGATATTAAGTGCATCCTTTCAAGGTCCCACAGGAAATTAGCAGCAGAGCCAGAATTAGAATTCACAGCCTCTGGGTCCCCAAGGTTCCAGTGCACTGAGCTGACCCCCAGGCACAAACTTGCCTTTCGCACATGTCTATTCCCAGTGACCTCTACTAGTGCCCACAAAGCATGAAGAAAAAGTAACCATTCTTCCATGAATTCTTCAACAAGTGCAAACAGTGCAAATTGTTTTCTTTTGGGGTCAGAGCTTTGCCACCTGCCATTTTGGACTTGCTGGAAGGCTGGAATACATCATTTGAGGGGTTATACACTTTATGTCACCCGTTACTGACTAGTCCTGACTTCTCCCTTGGAGATCGGCTCATCCTCCTGTTAAGCTCCACGTGCCTCCAGGCGACTGGAGGGGACATTTTGCTCCAATTATAGACGCGGTAGAAAGGAAAGGTTAAGCAATTAAAGGAATGCCCTCTTCATCGCCAACTTTTATTTGTCCCCGTCTCTGCAAACACAACTTTTTTTTCTTTTTATGCAGTTTGTGGATTGACAGCCTCATTGTGCTTCCCCTCTGATACTGTCTCATAAAACTCAGGCAGTAATATAATTGCCTGACCAGCTTTCTAGGTTATGTGTCTTTTTCCCCTAAAGCACACGGGTAGAGAAAGCATTTAAGCTTGACACTGTGACTTTCCTGGGCTAAGTTCCGTCTTTTTATCGCAGAAAAGCTTTCAATATGCACTGTAGGGCACTTACTTTTTTCTTAATATAACTTCCATCCCACCTTTTTCATCCGCTTGCCAAAGGAGGAACATGGAGAGGTCTGCTTGGAATGATCAAATGAGACCTGGAGAGGAAAAATAGGTCAGGAATAGTAAGTAGCTCATTTATGAGGGACAATACAGTCATTCAAATTCGTAAATTTTCAAATCATTGACAGGCCTGGGGGAAAAAAATAAAGTTTTAATGGCCATTGTGATATTTCAGGGATAAGACTTGGTCTTTATGAGCCACACTGATTTGGATAACAGTGGAGAGGGGAGAAAAAGGACAGAAGAGTGGGTGAAGTAGTATAGTTAGGACAGGACAAAGTTTTTTCCATTATATAGATGTGCATTTTTAGTGTATGCCATTAGAGTGTAGGTAATAATTTAGGAGAGTCACGTTGATTGCCTAGCTTTCTTGTCTTATTTCAGGTTCCAAAAGGCAGCTTTCCTATCTCTTCTGGAACTCACCCAGATGATCTTGCATCCATTCTAATTCCCACAAGGTCCTGATGATTCTAATTTAGAATTGTGTATTTTCTAGTGTCTATTTATCCTCCCTGCTACTATTTTGACTCTTACACTTGGTCTCTCTTCAGATTCCCAAACCTGTCTCACCTTCAGTCACTGGAGGAACACACACACACACACACACACACACACACACACACACACAATCACAGAGTCCTCGTCTACTTTTGTTGATTTTGACTCATTTGGTCTTGGGGCTCAAGAAAATGTACTTTAAAACACTGGCTGTTCTAGTGATCTATCGTATTTGGAAATTTCTTTCTTAGATCATCATGACTGTTTGTTAATTGAGCTAAATGTGTCCCTAGCCTGATCAATCATCTTCCAAGGTTATCATACTGAAAACGATGGAATCACAGTGTAGTGCTCATACTTGGTGGAAGGCTGACATAGGTTTTAAAATCTGTTTTTCCTCTCTCCTCCCCAAGGATTAAATTCAGACTCCTTGGTTTAGCACATAAGGTTCTCTTCAGTGCACTTCCTGACTATCATTTTAAATGTTCTTCCTGCATGTTCCTTTTAATCTGTCCACAGTGAAATTCTCACTGGCCCCAGTACATCAGACCAGGATGTTCAGATGGCTGAACTCTCTCCCTCTCCATCGCCATCTGGAGCAGGACTTTTCTCAGAGGGAACTCCCTGCATGAAGCCTTCCTCGACTGGACCCTGTTAGTAGCTCTGTGGTACTGAGGCATCTTCTTTATGCCACAAAGACAACATTCATTAGATTGTACAGTGATTTGTCTTCACTAGATTGCAGATTACAGGATGTTGAGGAAGATTTTATAAATCTTATTGTTTCCAAACCTAGCATAGTGTGTGGAAAACAACAGGTCTAAGAGTTGTATATAGAGAGAATGAATGAAATAGCGTCTATCCATTACAGAGTGGTAAATTACAGCCTGGATTTTGGTCCCAGATTAATTAGGTAAAGGCTTTTTATTATGCTACTTATTTGCTTGCTGTTTCTGTCCAAATCACTTACTTTTCTGTGTCCCATCTTCCGTTAATAGCATAATATTAGTCATCATCATTATTATTGTTGTCATCATTATTATTCTTCAATACTAGAGGAGGATAAAATGGATAACAACAGAGGCTTTGGGTGGAAATAATGAGAGACAAGATCTCCTTGGTGACCTGGGAAGGTAACATGACTGCTCCATAAAATAGTGATTTAAAACCCCATCTGTATTACAGGCATGTAGTAAGAATCAGAAATAAGTGTAGTTACTATTTATTGAGTGCTTCTCATGAGCCAGGCACTCTTCTAAGCATTTACACACATTTTCTCATTGAATACTTATAACACCTACATGAGGCAGATATCCTTACATCTCCCTTTACCAATGAAATTGAAACACTTGCCTATGGTCACAAAGCTAGCAAGTATAAGGCCAGGGCTTGGACCATACCTGTCTAGGTCCAAAATTGTACACAGAATTATTCATTCCAAATATGGTAAAAATGCATGTGAAAGAAGTTTTTTTTGATTGAATTTTTTATTGGTTCTTTTTAGTTATACATGACAATAGAATCCATTTTGACATAATTATAAAAGCATGGAATATATCCTGTTCTAATTCAGTCCCTAGTACCTGTCCTTCCCTTCTCCTCTTTCCCCTGACTTCCTTCCCTCTACTCTACTGATGTATGAAAGAGTTTTGATCATATTGCTTTTGCATAATGGTTGGCTTGGATATAATACATGGAAAGAGGAAGAATTTTTATTTGGGAAGTTCAAGATCAAGGTGCCAGCAGATCTGGTGTCTGGTGAGGGAAGTCTTCCTGGCTGGCAGACAGCCATCTCTTCATATCCTCACATGGTGAGAAAAGAGAGAAGCAAGCTCTCTTGTGTCTCTTATAAGGGCACCAATTCTATTCACAAGAACTTCACCTTCATGACCTAATTACTTCTCAAAGGTCCCACCTCCAAAACACCATCATATTGGGTGTTACGATTTCAGGGGGATGAGAACATTTAGTCTATAATATTTGTCCTTTGGGAGAAGAAGGAGAAAATGAGAGTATTAGAGGTAAGTGCTTTGTGGATGCCCAAAGTGGAGTGCCATCACAGTGGGGAAATAGATGCCATGTAAAGAAATAGAGTGAATTTTTTGGGGGGAGTACTGGGGATTGAATTCAGAATCATCTTACCACTTAGCTACATCCCCAGCCCTTTATTTTTTATTTTTTTAATTTTGAAACTGTTCTCACTAAGTTGCCATGGGCCTTGCTAAGTTGCTGAGGCTGGCCTTGAACTTGCAATCCTTCTGCCTTGGCTTCCAAGTTACTGGGAATACAGGCCTATGCCACTGCCTGGCATTAGAGTGAAATCTTATTCCCACTTATTTATTTATTTTTTTCCCATTTGGCCAGTGCTGGTCCTGTCCTATTCCTTTTGCTTAGAAACTAGGTATGAGAGAAGCTTTTACTCATGATGACTTATCTTAGGGAGCAAGATGGAGGAGCACTTATTAACCTTCTCCTGGAAAGTTTAAAGTAAAGAGGAACAAGGAAGGAACAGAATCATTGTCTTAGAACATGGGCATCTCATGAGGGGTTGCTCTCCAGGTTTGGGAAGGATGCCCCTCTCTGTAGCTGGCAGTGGCTGACTATCCTTTTAATATTCAGACTTCTTTTCCTTTTTTATTTTTTATACCAGGGATTGAATCCTGGGGCTCTTAACCACTGAGCCACATCCCCAACCCTTTTTAATATTTTATTTAGAGACAGGGTCTCGCTGAGTTGCTGAGTCTGGCTTTGAACTTGTGATCCTCCTGCCTCAGCCTCCAGAGATGCTAGGATTACAGTCATGTACCACTGTGCCAGGCTCTTCAGACTTCTTTCTTGATCTCACCTGAGAACTTCTCCCTTCCTCCTTCCTATTCCTTCTTCATCCATTGATGCTGATAGCCAAGAGTTTAAGGGGACAAGAAAGCCAGTTGTGCTTTCTTTTCTTAGGAACAGTGTCTGAGCCACTAAGACCAGCTTTTAGGGTAGGTATGTATGACACCAAACCCAGCTGTCAGGTCAGCACATTACCTGGGCTAGAAAAACCAAGTGGTTGATGGACAATATTTTAGCCTCTTATAATATTGCTTTGGTATTGTGTAGTAGAACAGTGATCCACGTTTGAGAAAATAATCAATGTGAGATGATTTCTGGAAATATGTAATGGAGAAAAATGAAAAACATGGTGTAATTGCATTCCAGACTGGAGGTCAGGGGCCAGGACTTGTGTTCAGGATCTGCCTCTGATAAGCTGTGTGTCCCAGGGTAAGGGGAACATCTCTCTGCATCCCAACCAGGAAATGAGATGATTGGTAGTTATCCCATTTTATAGTTTCATTTGTAATATTTAGGTCAGATGATTCATTAGTAGTTTCTTTAAAAATTCTCAGGCTTTTCAGGATATATTGAGGTTTTTTTTTTAAAATCCCTCATTACTTATGCATTGGCACAGAATCCCAGAAAGGTGTTATTAGAGGACACACTATCAGAGATGCAGAGTGTCCAGGCCTCCTTCTTTTTAAAGGAGGCCCAGGAGAGGAGAGGCCTTCTCTTTTCAGTTGTTCAGGGTCTGCAGCCCCTCCTGTGTCCCTGGTGTTGCTGGAAAATCCTGGCTTCCAGGTTGGTCTTCTTCCCCTTCCTCACCCCAGACTCGTTAGAACCTCTCACCCCTCTCTTCAGAGGCTGATCTCTGTGTTCTCGGCACATTTTCTCTTTCTCTGCTTTGGGAAACTTAGTTTATTGGTTTCCTCTTGCTCTTCTGAGTTACTAACCTATCTTTCTCCATTGATTCCTTCCTGTTAGTGTTTCAGTATGATATTTTAAAGAAGTGGGAGTCTAATTAAAAAATGCTTGCCTTGCAATGAACACCCAAACTGCTGCCCTTGGGTTTCCACTTGGGGTTCACTGCTTTAAGAAGCCTCTGCTTGATCTCAGGCCTAGGTGATGTGCCACTCCTATGTGCTTCTTTGTCATCTTGTATTTCTGTTCTTGTGGAAGAAGGTGCCATATAACAGTCTAATTTTGTGTTGCCTGCCTTCCCTGCTGGGCTGGGAGCTCCAGGAACACAGGGATCTCGTCTCCTTCCTTATTCTTTGTTGTATTCCCAGAATCAAAAGTGCCCAACACATAGAAGGATCTATAAAAGATTTGTGAATGAATTAACACATGGAAAAGGGAAAGGGGAAGAGATATAGCCTTGCTATAATTATTCTCAACTGTTACCCTCTGGTACTCCATTAGCTTAGCTCTTCTTCCCCAGGAAATGTATTTGCTATGTTTGTCTCCTTGCTTTGTTTGGGAGAATATCATTAAGTGACATCAGATAGGAGAGGAAGGTACCATTAACTTTTTTTTTTTTTTTTTTTTCCCAGAAGGGGACTATCCATTCTAGATTGGAACCATATCCTTTTTATAAAAATTAGTCATGGCAAACATCCAAAGGCCAACAGATTGAGATCAAGTAACAGTTCAGAAGTCTAGTGCCTATTCAAAACTTTTTGAAGTAGATGTCTGACCTGTTTCACAGGTGATTGTCTCTACTAAGAAAATGTGATGTTTCTCATTTTTGGTTCACTTGAGAATATTGATAGTGGCTGTTTACCTGATGCACTTTATGTTCCTTAGTAGAGCTACCTAGAGAACACCATATGGAAGGTGAGGGGTTTCCAGTGTGCAAATCATGAGAGGTTTTATTTCTGGCTCTGACTTAATTTGCACTTATCATCCGATAAGGAATATTGAGAGAGAAAACAAATCCTTATTATGGCAATAAGGATAAAACAAGGATCTAAGTAATGGAGCTAACTTTCATTGAATACTTAGAGTGTCAGGCACTCTCCAAAGCCCTTTTAGTGCATTAACTATTTTGATCATTTAATTGAACCACATTTTAAGGTAGAGATTATTATACCAATTTTATATATTAGGAGTTGAGTCAGAAGTGAAGTGATGTTCTCCATGTCACATAGGTAGTAAGTGGCACAGCTCAGACTCATGTTTGTAATTGCTACATTCTACCTGCTTTCAGTACAGACAGCGGTTGAAGGCAGAGATTATAAACTTATTATGTAAAATCTACCCATACTGTCTAAATACTTTGTGAATCACATATAGATTTTTTTTAACTTGGTCCTAGAGTTAAACTCTAAGAACAATAGTGAATTTAAGTGATAAATGTCAAGTGGAGTTGTCTAGTAAGGTATGTTTCATTAAATCTTAATTTTTCCAGAAGCGATAAATTTAAAGTATTTAAATTTACAGTATTTGCTGTATCACTATATTCTAGACAACTGATCATCACCTTTGGGCAGTTTATTTTCACAACTGTTTTATTTTGACAAGCCAGGAACAATGGTGCATGCCTGTGACCTCAGTGAATTTGAGGCCAGCCTCAGCGGTATAGCAAAGCTCTGTCTCAACAATAAGGAAAATCAAAAGGGCTGGGGATGTAGATCAGTGATAAAGTATCCCTGGGTTTAATCTCCTGTCCCTCCAAAATGACAAAACAAAACAAAACAAAAAAATCTCAACCAACCAAATTTTAAAAAAATTTTATATTTTGAAATAGTTATAGATCCACAGGAAGTCACACAGAAATATGTGAGGAGATGGTGTGTACTTTTCTCCCAATATCTCCCAGTGTTCCTATCTTCTGTAATGAAAGAGCAATATCAAAACTAGAAATTGACATTGGTACAATTCCCAAAGTTTATTCCAATTTCACCGGTTATACATGCTCTTATTTGTGTGTGTAACTCAATCTGTGTTATCACAACTACAGTTTCACGTAAACACCACCATGATCATGATTCTTAACTATACCATCACCAAAAGGGTCCCTTCTGCTATCCTTTAGAACACTGTACAGCCAACCCCTCTTCCTAATTCTTGGCAGCCACTACTCTCTTCTCTATTTTATAATTATGTTATCTCACAGATGTTGTAAGTATGGAATCATGCAGCATATAATATCTGAGAATTGGCTTTTGTCCTTTAGTTCAGTTCTCTGGAAATTCATCCAAGTTTTTTTGTGTACCTTATAATCTGTTCTTTTTATTGCTGAGTAATATATTCTATAGTGTATATGTACCTCAGCTTGTTTTACCATTTACCTGTTGAAGTATTTATGGGTGTTTTCCAGTTTTGGGCTATTATGGATAAAGCCTCTATGAACATTTGGGGGAATATAAGACTTTTTTTTTTTTTTTTTTTTTAAGATCTCTGGGATAAATGCCAGAGATCTGCAATTGCTGGGTCATATGGTAATGGCATGCATGCATAGGTTTAAAATTTTTTTCCTCCATAGGCCTTATTTTGAAGTAGAAACTTGGTCTTATAAATTGGCAAAAGACAGTTGTGAGGATTAAAATAAGAAAGGGGTAGTTAGGAATCTCAGTTGTTGACACCCCCATCCGACTTCCATCTTCCTCTACAGGGTCAACTTGAAAACCAAGGCCACAAGATGTGTAATACATGTCACTATAATTATGAGATTCAGATCAAGAAAATACTAATTATTATTGAAATTCTTGAGCACGATTAGATTACTTTTCATGAAACGCTGCTGGACCTCAGGATTGTGATATATCCTGGAATTATTACTCTGAATAATTATCACTGGCTTCATAAACAGAAAAGTGTAAAATATTTGAAAGAATCTCTACTGACACTGCTGGTGATCACTGTGCAACCTAGATGCCACCTGTAGCAATCTCACCCCTTACAAGTAAAAGTGGATTGCAACTCCAGTCAGTTCCAGAGTCTGTGACAGTTCCAAAGTCTCCCCTGAGTTTTGCTAATTTCTTAAACTCTAGTGATATCCATCTTACAACAAAAAAATATGCTTTAGCCCTCCTAATTTTGCTAAGAAAATTATTCAAAATTTGCAAACAAGACCAAGAGTGAGTGACATGTGCTTTCAGTGTCCTGATGGAGGATTGTTCACAGGTGCTCTCAGTGATCCATTCAATCCAGGGCAGGGGTCGGCAAACTTCCTTAAAGGGCCACATAGTAAATATTGTAGACTCACAGGCATATAATCTCTGTCACAGCAACCCAACGGTGCTGTGGGAGCTTAGAAGCAACCACAGGAAATATTTAAACAAACGGGCATGGCTATATTCCATTTAAACTTTGTTTACGAAACTGAGTGGCTAGCCTGAAGGTCACAGTTTGCCAATCCCTCAAAAAGGGAATGGACATTTTTTGACATAGTGTTTGCTATGATTAAGAGGCTAGACTGTGAAATTTATGTTAGCTTCTAAATCTTTTTTTTTCCTGGTAGAAATGCAAATGATTTCTATCTTAAGGTTATGCTTTTATTGACCCTACAGGATTTTAACTGTTTTTGTTTTAAACCTAACAATGTTACTCTACATTCTCTTTTCATATGGCTGTAGGTACCCAGTTCTTTTTAATGCTCCTGTATCTAGCTTTTCATCCTGCTAGTTCTCTCAGTAATTAGTCATGTGAAGATTTGAGAAAAAAAATTGAAAATAAAACTTTCACATCCTAAACATACAGTTCACCCTATTTCAGTGGTCCTCACCCACCATAAGATATCATTCAAGAGAAACCTAAGTTTTACCAGCATTTTGTCAACATTTAGATGCTACCAGCACATGGCCTCTTCTGTTTTTTCCTCCTTCCTTCTTCTTGCCCTCCCTCCCTCCCTTCATCCTTCCCTCCCCCTTCCTTCCTTCCTTCCTTCCTTCCTTCCTTGGACACTGGCTGTATCTCTTTACTCCCAGATACACATTCTCTCTTATTCTCCTTAGAACTCAGTTGAACAAGGGCTGTCAATGTGATCTTTCCTCTTTATGGAGCTGTGAGGTGATGCTATTTTCTCCCTCCTCCTACATAAGGAAATTGCTTTTTGAAATCAACTCTTGATTAGTTTTTTTTATTTGTCTCTTTACTAATAAATGTGTTTCAATGTGCAAATATTTGGGAGCAGAACACATCTTGATCTTAGAATTTCATTATTCCAGCAGAGGTTGAAGCAGCTTTTTTCTAAATTATATTTTCTTGAGTAACATTTGTGGTTACTGTGTTAAACAGTGACTCATTCAACCTCTTTTCCTTTTCAATCACCTTGTCTATATGATTTACATTAATTATTAATTAATGCAATTATATTAATGATTATGTATTATTTTTACATTAAGTATTCTTCACCATTTCTGGAACTCTTTCTTACACATAGGTGAGTTATCAGAAGCATTCAAACCCTAAGTGAGGATATTTCTTCAGATACAATGCTAGATACTTTTTTTTTTCAAAGATAATTCTTTAAAAAATATTATTCCAGGAACAAGCAATTTCTGAAATGGTATTTTTTTGCTCTAACAAGTTTGAAAGACTTTGGTTGTGCCTGTTTGCATGGATACCAATGGTCTACTGAAAACTCTAATGTAGTAATGTTCTATATTAAGGAAAAGATTCATATGAACAAGGTCTTAGTCCATGGATTTATGGAGTTCAGTAGTTTCTTGGGTACCTGCTGTGTGCTAAGCATAGCATTAGGGATTGGAGTCAAAGCTAAATCAAGGAGATGATGTTGGCAACTGGAAGATGTTTACTGAACGTTTCTGGCCTTGATTTGCTTCATGAGAATACTCCATTTGGATATTTTTTAATGTTGGAATAGCCTTGTCCTCTTCAGTTAAATCTGTGTTTCTCAGACATTCATTCTAGTGCTTTTGGTGGTAGGAGGGAGGTTAGGAAAGATGAAGGAGAAGATGTGATCCAGGTATCAACTGATGTCACCTGTGTATGAGATTGAAATAAAAAACAGATTTCCCAACATTCTGCACTTAGTCACAATTTCTGTAAGTTTACATTTCCACACTCACTTTTCATTCTATGTTCTTGTTCTCCCCAAACTCTCCATTCATAAACATTATAACTGTACAGCTTTTAAATTTTTTATACCAATTTCAGATATGGAACTTGGCCCCCTTTCCTACGTTTCTTTCCAAATAATTCTCACAGGGGATTTTTGTTTATAGCAAAATTTAGTGAAGGTTTTAGAGTGATTGAGGGGGTCTTATAGTTCAGAGGCATAAACAGTGGAACAGTAAATTTAAGTATCCTGTTCTTCAAAGTCCTTTGGCTTTCCTGGTTGATCAGCTTCTTCTCCAGGCTGCTGTGGCCTGCCAGTTTGCCCAGGCTTCTCTTTCTCCTTTCTCTACGTTCCTTTCTCTCTTCTATAACCTCCAGCAGAAAAGATTATTTCACTTTTCCAGCTAATTCTTAATCTCATGTTTTTTTTCCATAGGCTTTTAAAGCATTTCCTATGTAAAGACAAGATTTCTTCCTAAGAAGCTTTCATTAAAATATCAATCTTTTCTCCTTGCTTTATGTAAATCTTAATAAACTATAATACTTACTTCTCTTCCTCTTCCTCTTCCTCCTCTTCCTCCTCCTCCTCCTCCTCCTCCTCCACCACCACCACCACCACCACTTTCTCCTCCTCCTCCTCCACTGGAGATTGAACCCAGGGGTGCTCTATCACTGACCTACATCCCTAGCCTATTTTTTATTATTTGAGACAGGTTCTCACTAAATTGGCCTTGAGCTTGTGATCCTCCTGCCTCAACCTCCCGAGATGCTGGGATTACAGGAGTGTACTACTGTGCCCATCTCTCTCCCTCTCTCTCTCCTTTTCCTTGTTGTAGCTCCATTTCCTTTTCTGGCATTTCCAAGACTGAAACCTCTAGCACATAGAATGCCCACTGCAAGCCAATAAAGCATTGTGAAAACCATGGTGAAGCTGGGTGCAATGGCTCATGCCTGTAAACCCAGCAACTTGAGAGACTGAGGCAGGAGGATCACAAGTTTGAGGACAGCCTGGACAACTTAGTGAGAACTTGTGTCAAAAAGGGCTGTGGATGAAGCTCGGTGGTAAAGAACCCCAGTACCACCAATCCTAACTCTCTCCCCGGCAAAATAACCAAGTGGAGTATATAAGTATTTTTAGTACCTAAATTGGGAAAATAAAACAATACTCTGCCTGAATTTTTGTCTAGTTTTTCATGTACATCATTGACAAATAAAACTATAATTTCAGTCCAAAAAGTTGGTCAAAGAAGAATGATTATTTGAATGTATGTGTGTTATTATGTATCTGAACAAAATGTATAGCTACACCAATTACCTGTTCATTTACCCTTAAAAGAAGAACAACTCAAATTCCTGCCATCCTAAATGAAACACTGGTTCCTTGCTTTTAGGAATAAGCATACGATGAGATGAATAGATTTTCACTAAGTAGGTATTATTTTGTACTATGTAAGCAATGATTTTTAAAAGTAAAGGAAAATTGTGTTATATAATCATCAAAGAGTTGATTTGTAGGAGCCTGAAGTTTTAACACATGCAAGAATGTTTGTTATAAGAGTGATGCCAAAATTTTACCTATTAGATTTTTGTTTTTTGTTTTTAGTGCTGGAGATTGAACTGAGGGTGACTTTACCATTCAGTTATACCCTCAAATCCCCCTACCCCCTTTTAAAATTTTGAGACAAGTTCTCACTCTGAGGCTGACTTTGAACTTAAAATCTCTTGTTTCAGCCTCCCAAACTGCTGGGATGGCAGGCTTGTGCTACCATACCTGCCCTATTAGATTTTAATTTAATAAGCATTCCCTCCTGTTCTTACATGAAAAATTGAAAAATCAGGTAGTGATCAAATCTTTAGAATTCTTTGTAGGGTGATTTTTTTTTTTTTTTTGGAAGACATTCTCAGTTTTGTCTGTTTGAAATGTCTTTTTTTTTAACTTCATTTTTGAAGGACATTTTTTGTGTTGTGTAGAATTCTAGAGTGTACATCATTTCCTTTCACATTCAGTTATTTTTAATATTTCTTTTGAGACAGGGTCTTGCTAAGTTTCCAAGTCTGACCTTGAACTTGCCATCCTCCTGCCTCAGCCTCCTGAGTCACAGGGATTCCAGGTGTTGCACCACCATGACCTTCTCACTCTTCCAATTTTTATTGTAATTGTTCACTGAAATTCTTTATAGTTTTGTCATTCAAATGTGCTTCTGTATTCCAAATTTTTTATGATTTTAAAATTCTTTTCACTTATAAGTTGTTCTTTCATTCTTCTTTTTATCTTAAAGTTGATGCATTTAAGAGTATTTGAGTGCTATGACCTGCAGAGTTTCCTACTGTCTAGATCCTACTGATTGATGCTCACAGGCAGTTCAGTTTTCCTCTGGTCTCTGTATTTTCTGTAAATGGTAATCTGGACACAGAGTCTTCATAATACTTACGATTAATCCCTTTGGCAATATTATAAGTTGGTGTGATTTTCTTTATTAGGCAGTATGTAATTAAAGTCAGGTGTCTTTTCTTTTATGGTATTAGAATCCACTGGTGCTCAATTCTACCAATTTTTATATTAACTTTTCTCTAGTTATTTTGTTTTTCTGAAGCTCCTTATCCAGTAGATTTTTTAGGAAGGATTTATGGGTGTACTCTTCTCTTTGCTCATGATATAACATTTTGTCCGTGCCTTTTTTTCTTGAAAATCATCTTTGTTGCAGTTACTTTACATTTTCTTTCCTTGAGTATTGTGATGGTTAATTTTATATGTCATGGTGCCTAGATATGTGGTCAAACATTGTTTTTCTTGTTTTTGTGAGGGTCTTTTGGATGAGATTAGTATTTGAATTGATGTTTTGAGTAAAGCAGATTATATTCTATAATGTGCAGTGGACCTAACTTAATCAGTTGAAGTCTTAAATGGTACAAAGGACTGATCTCCCCTGAGCAAAAGGGACATTTGCAGATGTCCTTTGGACTTAACCTACATTTGCTCTTCCCTTGTCTCCAGCCTGCTGATCTACCCTTGCAGATTTTGGATTTATAAGCCTCCATAATAATGTGAAATTGATCCTTAAAGTATCTTAACTATGTTATTCTACTGTGTTTTAGAATCAAATTTGATGTTGAAATGTTTGATAAAAATCTTATTTTCTTCCTTTATAAGTCATTTGCTCCTTTAAAGAGGTCCAAAGGACTGACTTACTTCCCCCCCCCCCCCCTTTTTTTAAGTTCAAGGCTCAAATTATGGAACCAGCCTAGGTGTCTGTCAGTGGATGAATTGATCAAGAAAATGTGGTATATATACACAATGTAGTTTTCTTTAGCTATAAAGAAAAATGAAATTATGTTGTTTGCAGGAAAACAGATGGAACTTGAGAATATTGTTAAGTGAAATGAACCAAACTCAGAAAGTCAAGAGTCATATGTGGGAGGCTAGAAAGGGAAAAGAAAAGAAAGGTAGTGGTAGGGGGAATCTCTTGAAAATGAAAGGGTTATCAGTAAAGGAAAGGGATCAGGAGGAGGGAGAAAATGGAAGGGGGGAAGTACTGGGGAATAATAATGGCCAAAATATATTGTTATATTGTGCGCATGTTATAAGTAATGAATCCTACCATTATGTACAACTATAATGCACCAATAAGAAAATGTGAAAAAAAATGGAATCCAGGTGTTAGATCCTGTATATGTTAGATTTATATCTAAGTTTTAATTTTTTGAAGTTATTACAAATAGTGTTGATTTTTAATTTTATTTTCTAATTGTAAATTGCTAATGCATAGAAATATGATCAAATTTTATTTATTGACCTTAGTGCTATGACCTTATAGTCATAAACTGTTTAATTGTAGGAATTAAGCAAAATATTTAGTATATTCTTTGGAATTTTCTATACAGATAATCACAGTGTTGTGAATAGGGACAGCTTTTTTTTTTTTTTCCCCTTTTTAACCTGTATGAATTTTGTTTCTTTTTCTTGCCTTATTGCACCAGCTAGAATTTCCAGTGTAATGCTGAATAGGACTAATAAGATTAAACTTCCATGCTTGCTTTGTTCTCAGTCTCATGGGAAAGCTCACCATTAAGTACAATATCAGATAAATGTTTGTGGTAGATGCCCCTTTTCAGAGTGAGACTGCTCTTTTTTATATTTTAGTTTTCTGAGAATTTTTATTATAAATAGATACTTAGTTGAGTGATTTTTATGCATAATTGTTATGTTCATATAGTTCTTTTCTTTAGATTGTTAATATGGTGAATTACATTGATTAATATTTAAATATTAAATATAAATGTTTGATATGTCAATAGTGAATATAGATGTTCATATTGAATCATCAATACTCCTTCATTCCTGTGATAAACCCTAAATGGTTTGGGGATATTACTATTATTATTATTATTTTACCTTAGAGTCTTTATTATTGATGATTTTGTAATATGTTTATCCTAATGTGGTCAAGCAAATTTTCATTTGGCTATGAGAACTCTTCCAAACTTAAGAAATTATGATGATAAAGTTATACTACCTGTTGGAAAGAATGTCCATGAGATAACATGACTTTTACAATTGTCAGGTTTCAATTAGAATAATCTAGAAAATAGGGCTAAAACATTCAGTAGTCACATCATTCCAGAATTACTTATTGCCAGACTATTAAAATGAGGGGGGAAATGAGGAGATTTAACAATAATAGAGTGCTTGCATAGCGTGTGTGAGGCCCTGGATTCAATCCCTAGTACCATACAAAAAAGGAGGTGGGGTGGGAAAAGGAACACATAAGCACAGTGCTGATAAATAGGTGTTTAATGATACATTGTTCTTCACAGGGATGACTACAGAGATTTTTTAGAACTAATTTAGGAATTTATAACCATGCATCACAGATGAAATAAATTAGTTTCTTACCACAACTACCTTGTAAACACTGCGACCTTTCTTCTCTCCAAAATGACCCTAACTGCCGCAGTCCGGCTGCAGCAAAATAACCCGGGGGTGACGAACAACTTGTGTACTTGATACAGCAGGAGTAGGAGCCGTTTATTGCAGGACAGGAGCAGTATTTATACATTCCACACAGCTTATCTAATTAGCATAAACTAGATACATCAGTCAACCAATAAGGAATCTCCACACTTAATGGCTCGCTTTTGTTACTTCTCAAACCACTCCCTCTGGCATTTTGCCAGGCACCATCCAGACTTGTTTACGAACTCTAACATTCCCCTGGCTAAATGCCAGGTGTTATTTTGACTTGTTTACAGACTGTAACACCTAACATCACATGACAACAGTTAATGGGGGAACCAGAAACCTAGATTTATGAACAAAACTATAAACAAAAGGAAACATAGTAATTCAGTGGTTTGGTGAAAGCAGGGGATTCAGTGCCTTCACTGTCCTGCTTTGCTCTTCTTACTATTGCTCTTTTTGTCTCTCCTTCAGCCCCTCCATGTTAGCTCTCAATAGGTTTAAATAAGCCATCTGAAACGTATTCACTTCTTTGGAGCTCACCACTGTGCTGATCTTCTTTTTTCCATCCATTGCTCTCAACAGACACGTGTTGTCTGAAGGCTCGACACCCTCCACGGAACCCTTCCTCGGTGCGGGTTTAGTTCGACCATCATACTTCTTCAAGGTGATGTCCGTGCTGCCCACAACCGACTCTTCTGGAAGAGCCTGGTCAGCTCCATCAGGAACTGCTCGCTCTCCAGGAGCACCATCGCAGTGCTGCTGAACCCTCCTGGTCAACATAAGCCACCTGGTTTATTAGTCTTCTAATATATTGTAGGGGTTCCATTTACTAACATATTTTTGTATCTATATTCATGAGGGATCTTATTCTATAGTTTTTATGCTCTCTTTTTCTAGTTTTGAAATTATGAGATTTTATTAACTTTTATTTTCTTAAAAATAGAGCATAAGCAATCATGCCAGTTACTTATTAAAAAAATCTACAATTGATTTTCCATTGTCCAGTAGAGTAAGTCTGTCATATTGATAGTAATCTACCTTGTCTCAAGTTTTTAAATGTATATTTACCTTACTTGGTAAATTTCCCTGTTCATCTCTCTTGCTGTGCACCTTCTTTTACCTGAATTTCCAGACCCGTCATACTCCTGATAACCTGATTGCGGTTTCCCAAGCAGTTATAAAATTCTAGTTTCTTCACTAGCCATTTTCCTGCTACGAGGAATATCCTATTATAAGTCCATTTGTTTTTATACCTTCTAATTTTTCTGAACTCAGTCCTTGTCATCTCTTCATGATGTTCTTAAACTCCATGTATTGTGATTATTTTTCTCTCATGCCTCTATTCTTCTCTATACCAATGCCTTTTGGAGCACTTATGCATTTATAACTGCCACCCCAATACCCACCCCCCAGCCCCCACCCCTCTCTATTGGTTAGTGAATACTTTAAGGAAAGATATTTGGTTTTAATTTCTAAGTACTTAACAAAAGCTGGTACACAAGTGGTGCACATTATATATTTGCTAATTAAATGAATGAATAAATGTCTTATAGACTCCAGTGTTGTCTGAGTTTACTGAAAGCTTTACATTGTTTGCTTACCATGAAGGTTTTATTTTAATATTTATTTTTTAATTGTAGTTGGATACAATACCTTTATTTATTTATTTTTACGTGATGCTGAGGATCAAACCAGGGTCTTGCACATGCTAGGTGAGCACTCTACCACTGAGCCACAACCCCAGCCCTACCATGGTGTTTTGCAAATAATTTTTTTTGTTGCTAACAATTAAGTCTTTGATGATTCAGATATTACTACCTGAATAGTTTCAATGTATAATTTTAAATATAGGTTTTAATAAAGAATTGTGATTACAAGTTGGTAGAGTAAGTGTGATTTCTGAGGATCTTATAACTCTGGTTTCTAATTAAGACTTCTTTCCCCTTCTTATTGGTACATTATAAATTATTCATAACAGTGGGATCTGTTGTTATATGTTAATACATGCATACACACATAACAAAATATAATTTGGTCTATTTAATTCTCCAATACCTCCCCTTTTTTTCTCCCTCTTTCCTCCCCCAACTCTCTTCCTCTATACTACTCTTCTCTCTTCTATATTCATGAGGCCCTTCCCCACTCCACCTTCTCTATCTTCCACATATGAGAACTAATATATGACTCTTAACTTTCTGAGTTTGCCTTATTTTACTTAGCATGATATTCTCCAGTTCTGTTTACCAGAAAATGATATAATTTCATTCTTCTTCATGACTGAATAAAACTCCATTGTGTGTCTATACCACATTTCTTTATCCATTCATTTGCTCATGAACACCTAAACTGATTCCATAATTTGGCTATTGTGAATTGTGCTTCCATAAACATGTGCTATACTATGATTACTTTAATTTTTTAGGATAAATACTGAGGAGTGGTATAGCTAGTTGGGTTATATGGTAGTTTCATAGTCTTTTGAGGAAACTCTATACTAATTTCCATTGTGATTGATTGAACTAATTTAGAATCCCACTAACAGTGTAAAATTATCCCCCTCCACATCCTCTCTAGCATTGTTATTTGTATTCTCCATGACTGCCATTGTAACTGGAGTGAGATGAAATCTCAGTGTAGTTTTGATTTGCATTTCCCCACTGGCTAAAGATGTTGAATAGCTTCTCATGTATTTGTTGATCATTTCATTTCTTACATTGAGCAGTGTCTGTTTAATTCATTTGCCCATTTATTAACTGGGTTGCTTGGTTTTCTTAGTGGTAAGTTTTTTCTCTTCATTTATTTTTTATATATTCTAGATATTAATCCTCTGTCAGAAGAGTATTTAATTAAGATTTATGAAGCTTAATGGGTTTAAGATATAATAATGAGTATCATTGAGTTATTTTGAATACTGCCCAAAACACATGAGATATCATATGTCAACCCTGATGAGGTTGTTCAGGTCAACCAAAGTATTGAATTCTTTGATTTTGAACATATTTTTTTTTATGTGGTAAATCAGAAATTCAGAATAACAGTTATAATCATTTTACAAATAACTAATATTTAATGATTACAACTTGGAACAGAAAATCTTTCAAATTGTGATGCACATGATGGTGAGAGGGAAGAGAATGGTTCCCTGAGTTTATCTAAAAAACAGGTTGAGGATGAATTAAAAAAAAATCGTCTGTGGGCTGGTAACTTATTTGCAAGTATGCTTTAAGCACTGTCTCATCTCATCATCCTCTATCCTCTAAAGGGTGGCAATGACCTTGGCATTGATCTAAGTGTTACAGTAGATCCAACCCTAGAAAGACAGATTCTTATTCCAAACATTCAGGAGCTCCAGTCAAGTGGAGCCACTCTTGCAAGATCATAAAACACTTTAGAAAATTGAAAAAGAAAAGTCCTATACTTCCCAAGAGGTGCTTTAAAATATCTTCTTTTTCCATCTTTGATGGCTGTGGCTGTCCAAAATGTCTTGTGGCCAAAGACTTTAGCTTTGGCTGCAAGCAGCTTCAGTCCTGGGTCCATCCCAGATGACTCCACCCTCTGGAACTCTTCAGCTATCCCCAATCCAGTCTGAGAGGAGCCCCTTCCCTACCCTTAACTAAGAAAAAGTCTATACTTAGCTGGCAGAACACTGGGCATGTATGAATATGACCCCCACCCTTTTTAAATCTATATAAGTACCCTTCTCCTTCTTTTTAGTAGAACAGCCTATGTACTGCTTTCCTTTTTTCTTAATAAAACCTGTTTTGTATAATTTTATTTCACCTATTCATGATGTCTGTCTCTAATACAGCAGGCTGAGCTGAGGACATTAAGAGCTGGTAAAACTGAGGCTGGTGGGCACTGAAAGCAGCCAGAAGCCAGCAGCCAGGGGTGGTAATACTGTGGCTAGCTCCCACAGAACAGTGGAAAGCAAAGGTGAGCAATGGAGAGTCACCATGAGCTGTAGCTCCATGTGCTGGAAGAGTTCCAGAGAGCTCTTGGTAGCTACTGGCTCCCGCTGCATGGAAAACAGCAAACAGGGCCATTAACACCAAGAACTCAAGGCTGCTAATACTCAAAGGTCAGAGCTGCTAATAATACTACGGGAGCTGCTCTGGCCTATCCATAATTTCTTAACAAATTGAATGAAAGAACTGATTGGTTACAAGAGGGCTGTGTCAGAGGTTACTAGCACCAGAAAGAAAATTATTTTTATGATAATTTTTGTTATACTTTATGTTCCTATAATTATTTTTTCTTGTTTGTCCTGAAAGGTTAGGATTGGGAAATGTCCCAATAACTGAGAAGTCTACTGAGTTGGTTTTCAGTGAGTTATTTGAGATTTTATAGTTAAATTGCTCAGAAGAATAGGCCAAGTTCACAAACTAAATTTCTTAAAAAATTGCAAGCTTTCCTTGTAACTTCATGGTGAATCAGTGTGTTTTCTGTGAATTACTTTGACTTCCCAATGAGCTCTATTGAGAGAATTATATCCTTTAGCAGCTCAATTCACAAAGATGAATCAATGATATATATTTTTTTTCAAAAAACATCTGCCTTTTCTGTGTATAAGGCCAAAAGCATGGATACTCTGGCTGTTTCTCAGAAACTTATTTAAATTAGTATTATAGTCTTGCTTCAGGCTGGTATAGAAAAGAGCCTGTATATAGTTTTATATAAATAAGGTCATATTTGAATAGTGATCTTTTTGATACATTTATCCAAAATATGTAGATTATAAACAACTAGAAAATTCGAAAAGCTAGGCTATTTTTTTTTACAGATGGAAAAAGTCATAATGTTTCTATACCATTTATTGATTATAGTAAGAACAATTGAATCAGAGTTTGAGACAAAACTCAAAATCTCTGCTTCTGTTGGTAGGTACGGGCTGTGCAAGTTGCAGACCTCTGCAGTGGGGAAAGCTCATTTTAGCAGCTAATCACAGTAGGAAATGCCTTCTGCCATCAGCTCTGAGGGTCACAGATGGCTAAACCTGATTCTTTTCTGCTAACATTGAGTGGTGTATTACAGCTCTAAATGTGGGACTATGCTTTCCAGTGTTGCAATAGACTCTAGCAGCTCACCACCAACTTCTTTCCAGGTTCTTGTCTTAAAAATCTAATGAATGAAATTCATGGGACAACAGAAGGCAAGAATGAGAGGAGTAGGATTTATTCAAGTGTGAAGAATAGAAAAATAACCCTTGTAGGGGAAAGAGGAGACTCCGTTACCAGGTTACCACCTGAGTGTGCTAGTCTAGGGGTTTATATAGCACTTGGGGCAATATTATTGGTTGGAGTTTATGCTAATCAATCCGGGTTTGGAAAAGTACTAATGCTATTGGTCCAAACTTATACTAATGAGGGTTTGGAAAGTACTAGCTATTAATACTTGAGTCTGAACTTCTATTCAAGTCTTACCCTTTTTTGTGGTGCTGGGGATTGAACCCAGGGCCTTGTGCATGCAAGGCAACTTAGGTACATCCTCAGCCCCTGACCCACATTTATTATCTCATTGCTTACCTGCAATTCCAGATTCCCAGGTGGTTAAGGTCAGCTTGGGAGTTTGGAGCGTGGTTGCTGTGTGGAGTAGGCATTTGTACCAGGCTTGGGTCTGGCTGACAAGGTTCATAGGTCAGCATGCACTGGCTTGCTCCAGTCCTGGCTTGCCATGCCTCAGGCCCTGGTCTACCGAGCCTCAGGCCCACACTGGTATGGTGGGCTCTGTATGACTGCATCTGGGATTCACCACCCGTGTTCTAGCCTGCTTCTGTTGCTGTTCCACTGTTCCACCACTGCTTCTCCAAGGGGATTAGTGGGCTGTCTGCATAGCTTGGCAATTGGGGAGCTATGTCACAGTGACTAAGCAATCTCTGCCACAGAGACAGGCTTTCTTTCCCTCAGCATTTAATTTTGTTCTAGGGTCTGGTGCTCATCATAATGAGCATCTAAAAGTCAGAATTTTAAATTTGAGAATTTGATTTTCCAGAAGCTTATTAAGGTATGTTTGTTATGATAGAAAGAGAGATCACACTCTATTTAATAGTTAGTCAGCTTGATTTAAAATTTTTAAATATTTAGATGTGTAGTATACGGGATTTCATTTGTACTTTTATTCCAGGCCTTGCAAATATTAGAAATACACCTGACCAAATGAGTCAATATAATAAAAATCTAGTATGATAGTAGTTAAATGAAGGTCAATGACATGCAGTACAAAAGAATTTCTAATTCTAATTTAATAAGCCAGGCTAGTGAAAAGATCAGTGATTTAGAACTCCCATTAGTTATCTATTATTGCATAACAAATTATCGTAAATTCATAGCTGAAAATAGTAAATATTTATTTTCTCATAGTTTCTATGGATCAGGAATCCAGAACCAGCTTAGCCACTTCTAGTTCAAGGTTTCTCATGAGATTGCAGTCAAGATGTTGGCTGGGACTGCAGTCGCGTTGGGTTTGACTGGGATTGATGGGGCTGAAAGATCTACTTTCCAGTTCACCCAGATGGTTGGAAGGTGCATAGACTTCTCTAAGCAGCCTTGGTGACCTAATGAGATGACAGAGCTGTCTTCCTTCATAGTTGGTGATCTGAGAGAAAGTGCCCAAGATGGAAGCAGCAATTTTTTTAAAAACCTAATCTCAGATGTGATATACCACCATTTCTTCTGTATTACAGACCTCTTTCTGGTTCAGTGTGGAAGAAGACCAAACACAATTAAGAGTAACAAAGACAGGGATCACTGGGAGCCATCTTGGAGACTGGCTACCACAGAACTCTTTATGGAATATTTCCAGCTCACAAACCTTTTAGTTCTCAAGATCATGAATTCGATCCCACCTCAGGGCCTCTATCTTATGGTCTCCGCCTGGTGTGCTCTTTCTATTGATCTTGCTTGGCTGACCTTCTATGTTAGATCTCAGCTTAAATGTTACCACTCTACTGAACATGTAATATACAGTAATTTTCTATCCATTCTCTATGGTATCACATTATTTTAATTTCAGGTGCCCAGCACATAAATATATGTTGAATCAATGAGTCTTAGTAGTTATGTGACCTTGGAGAAAAGCTCAGCTACCTGAGCCTCAGTAGCATAATCTGTGATTAATGATCCCTTACCCTCTCTCACTATGCAGGTTTTTGTGAGAGCCAAATAAACTAGGATTTTCTATGACAATTGGTGAGATTTTTATTGTTGGTTGACTTTTCCCCTCTCTTTTTTCCTCTGGGGAAGAGGAATGTATTTTTCTATTTTACTTTTCAAGTTCCTTTTATCTACCTGTATTGTAAGACAGCTTTGTTCATTTTTTCATTTATCCATTCACTAGACTCATATTTACTGCTCTATGCATGTCTTAGAGGATTTATTTTGAATTAAAGTTATGATTTCATGTGAGAAAAGTACTCAATTGGGACCAAATTTAGTAAGGCTACTTTCAAAATGTAAAATGACATGTGGTTTTGGATCATAACTAACCATAGCATCCATTGAACGTAGGAGATGGTATGTGTTTTTTAGAAGCCTGTTATGCACAAAGGAACAAAAACCCAAGAATCAAAGCAAACTTTTAATAATGCCCAATTGGAGTTCTGGTCATGTATGAGCCATTCAGAGTCTAATCAGTAAAACCCCCTTGAGTCAATAATTGCCTTCTCCTGGAATCATTGCAGGTATCTATTATGCTGCACATTATCCACATAGAAATGAACATATGGTTATTGAACACATAACAAAACAGACTCTGTTGGAGAATGTTTCCTTTAGGATACCTTAAAACATTCTTGAGCAGAATATTATGTAGACTACTTCCTATCCCTTCTGTTCCTGAGTTTATAGGAGGGAAGTTGCTAGTCGTTTGCATCAAGAACAGCGATAAGCACCTTGTAAGAAGCAGAAAACCTCAGAATTTATTTACTTATTAAGAAGGAACTGTAAGTATCTTCCAAGACAAAAATGACAATAGATGTGATTTCTATTCTTTTCTTTTTAAAAATATTTTTAAAGTAAGTTGTTGGTAGACCTTTATTTATTTATATATGGTGCTGAGAATTGAACCCAGTGCCTAACACGTGTCAGGCAAGTGCGCTACTGCTGAGCCACAGCCCCAACCCTCTTTTTATTTTTATTTTTAAAATACTTTTTAGTTGTAGAGGGACACACAATATCTTTGTTTATTGATTTATTTTTTTATGTGGTTTATGTGGTGCTGAGGATCGAACCAGTGCCTCACCCATGCTAGGCAAGCACTCTGCCACTGAGCTACAGCTCCAGCCCCTAGATGGAGTTTCTTAAAAGTTGAGGAAAAAAAAAAAAAAATATATATATATATATGGATGAAGTGTTTAAAAGAGAGGAAACATAGTGGAGCAAAACCTATATGAACTTGAGCCTGGTTAATTTTTGCTCTGAATTAAGTGGATTTTCCCAACTTATAGTAAATGCAAAAGAAACAATTGAAAGTATATATAAGAAGTAATCTTATTTGAATCAAATAATTCAAACAATAATTTTTAAATACCTGTGTTCAAAATTTTTTATAGATTGATCAGAATGCTTATTTCCTAAGCGTTTTAAAAAATTGGATATAAACCTAAGAAGTCATCTTTTTTGTATGTATGATAAATATATACATTCCAGTGTATACATACACATCCAGGTATATGTATAAGATGATGTTCAAGGGGTCAGCCAGGACTCTAAATTGATAGATATTAGATATTAAAGAGATTGATGAGATGATCATCTGGTAGGACTTAAAAAACAGGCTAAGACTCAGGTGATTCTTAAAGCCCCTCACATCTTGAGGATATAAAAGAAATTTCAAGAGTGGAGATTGAATGTTTGGGGAGAACTGTTGATGTTTTTGTGTGTTCTCCTCCTCTCCCCCAGAAGGATGGTTGTGGGGTATACCAGCCCTTCATCTTGGGGCTGATATGTGTGTCCTGCAATTTGGGAACATGATAGACTAGTGTCTGACTTCCATCTGAGGGTGGGAGACAGCTGCTAGCAGAGCTAAAACAAGGAGTTTGGCTAACTTTGGTCCTGAGGTTGGTGGGGAGGGAAGATCCTTGTGTTTCCCATGCACTGAATGTAAACCATACATAAGGTGGACACACATGTATGCCTGTGTGCAGACACACTCACTTGTGGGTGGGGGGGGATAGATATGAAGATAGGTAATTTTTTTTCCTTAGACTTTTACCAAGAGCAACTCGTTGAGGAACCATGAGACCACAGCAGAGTGAAGCTGAGGATTCCTAGGGCTGAGAAGGAAGTCATACCCACCAGCAGAAAGAGAGATGAATTTACCAATATTAAGGTGAGAGAACCACAATACTACAGGTGGAAGAGTGACCTACAGAAATGTCTCAGAATCAGTTTAGATTTTTGAAGGCCCAGAAAATCCAAAGCCAGCTTATGACAATAAATAATTAAGAAATATCCTCCCTTCTCACATAATTACATATGAGGGAGCAGGAAGTAAAGTTAAGAAGGAAGAGTAGAAATGCTAGCTGGTGGAAGAAAGAGGAAATCAATCATACCCTCCTTCTCAAATAGAGTAGCCCTATCTAATTCAACTTTGAGCAGAATCTACACATTGCAAGAGAGACACTTGAACTTGACATCAAGAATGCAGTTTTGGGCTGGGGATGTGGCTCAAGCGGTAGCACGCTCGCCTGGCATGCGTGCAGCCGGGGTTGGATCCTCAGCACCACTACAAACAAAGATGTTGTGTCCTCTGGAAAGTAAGAAATAAATATTAAAATTATCTCTCTCTCTCTCTTAAAAAAAAAGAATGCAGTTTTGATTATTATTAGAGATTTGAGCCTTTGTCAGGGATGTAAACTGACCACAGGATTGACTGTTACCTAAGAGAGACTGAAATAGTCATGGCAGCCATGTGAGATGTCGTCGGGGCAGAAGATGTATTAGTTGCACATATTTGTAAATGTTTAGAAAAATGTCTGGAGGGATGAACATTCAACTGTTCATAGGTGTTACCTCTTGGAGGTAGAATTAAAGATATAGGAAGTGGGGATGCTGAAATATTTTACTCCGATGCTTCTACTCCAAAATGGTGTTGTTTTAACTAACCTTTCTTTTTAAAATGTGCACTTTCACTTAAACTGAAAAGTTTTCTCTCAGCAAGAGAAACAATGAAAGAGGTAAATAGGGAGCCTACATCATGGGAACAAATTTTTACTCCTCACACTTCAGATAGAGCCCTAATATCCAGAGTATACAAAGAACTCAAAAAATTAAATAATAAGAAAACAAATAACCCAATCAACAAATGGGCCAAAGACCTGAACAGACACTTCTCAGAGGAGGACATACAATCAATCAACAAGTACATGAAAAAATGCTCACCATCTCTAGCAGTCAGAGAAATGCAAATCAAAACCACCCTAAGATACCATCTCACTCCAGTAAGATTGGCAGCCATTATGAAGTCAAACAACAACAAGTGCTGGAGAGGATGTGGGGAAAAGGGTACTCTTGTACATTGCTGGTGGGACTGCAAACTGGTGCGGCCAATCTGGAAAGCAGTATGGAGATTCCTGGGAAAGCTGGGAATGGAACCACCATTTGACCCAGCTATTGCCCTTCTTGGACTATTCCCTGAAGACCTTAAAAGAGCGTACTACAGGGATACTGCTACATCGATGTTCATAGCAGCACAATTCACAATTGCTAGACTGTGGAACCAACCCAGATGCCCTTCAATAGATGAATGGATAAAAAAAAATGTGGCATTTATACACCATGGAGTATTACGCAGCACTAAAAAATGACAAAATCATAGAATTTGCAGGGAAATGGATGGCACTAGAGCAGATTATGCTTAGTGAAGCTAGCCAATCCCTAAAAAACAAATACCAAATGTCTTCTTTGATATAATGAGAGCAACTAAGAACAGAGCAGGGAGGAAGAGCAGGAAGAAAAGATTAACATTAAACAGATACATGAGGTGGGATGGAAAGGGAGAGAAAAGGGAAATTGCATGGTAATGGAGGGAGACCCTCATTGTTATACAAAATTACATATAAGAGGTTGTGAGGGGAATGGGAAAATAAACAAGGAGAGAAATGAATTACAGTGGATGGGGTAGAGAGAGAAGATGGGAGGGGAGGGAGGGGGGATAGTAGAGGATAGGAAAGGTAGCAGAATACAACAGTTACTAATAGGGCATTATGTAAAAATGTGGATGTGTAACCGATGTGATTCTGCAATCTGTATTTGGGGTAAAATTGGGAGTTCATAACCAACTTGAATCTAATGTATGAAATATGATATGTCAATAGCTTTATAATGTTTTGAACAACCAATTTAAAAAAAAATAAAAAAAAATAAAATAAAATGTGCACTTTCAAATTCTAATAAATATTAAGTTCTTATGCATGCATATATTTATTTAAATGAACAAAATACTGGTGCATACATATTGTGTGTGTGTAGGTGCATGTGTGTGTGTGTGTGTGTGTGTGTGTCTGAATTTAGAAGTGAAGAGTTATATTTCTGGCATGTGTCATGACCATCAAAAGCTTTATTTATTAAAAAAAAAAATGGTGTGCACAGTGCTGAAATCTCCAAGAAAGCTACTTGTGTTAGTGACCTCTGCTCAGGCCACCGCTTCTGCTTTATATGTTGGAATCTGGTGTGTGCTGGAAGGAAGCACTGTGTCTTGTTTCACTATGAAATTCATGGAACCCTCTGCTTGAAATTACATAAAAGACCTTTATTATTCAACCTGTGCATTCATCTATGCAACCACATCTCCTTAGGGAAATGTTTGAAAATGGGATTTTTGTGGCCTTCTTTCCCATTTGACTTTCCTTCCCGCCCCCTCCCTTTTGGCCACCCTCATCCAGGTATCTATTAGTTATCTCTTTCAATAACACTGTTCCGGCTGCATCGAAAGTGCTTTTTAATGTAGGAGATGTACTTCAGGCATAACGCGAGGTCACTTTCTGAGTAACATTTTATGGGATTGATTAAACTTTACCACTATAACTGTTGACTTTACAGGCCAGAAAAGAGTCTTGAAGTGTTATGCTCTGGATAATTTGTACCTCACAATTTTGAAAAAATCAAATAGAGATAACAGTATAATGTGTTTGAAAAAGAAGCTGTCATCTGCTCTTGAGTTCTTATATTTAAAAGACCTCAACATTTAAAATGAAATAATCTTTTACACTAATGAAGTTAAATTACAGTAAATAACTATATGTATAAAAGAAGGTGGACTTTTTAAGCACCGGGGGAGGATAAAGATTTATATTGTCTTCTCCTTTGCTTTAAACCTACTTATTTTCTCCCCTTGTACTACTAGAAAATGAAGGACATTTACTCTTGGTAGGATTTTCAAGGTTCTTTTTATTATAGAAACATAACTTTTGGTTTAAAAAAATCAGTGAACTCAAAAACTTTTTTTAAACTTTTGGTTTAAAAAAATCAGTGAATTTCCCATCTGAATTGGGAGTTGGAAATCCAAATTATTGATTTTATCTGCACACAAAAGTACATTGCCAGTGAGGAGAGTAATCTTACTGTTCTGTCTACAGTGGTTCACTGATGTGGTTCATAATTAGTGGAACCCATCATGGAAAGAGGAAAGCAAAACAAAACTAAGAAGAAAAAAATCTGCATGTCTTCATGGGGTTGGTTTGCACTGTGTGTTCACTAAGTTCCACAAAATTTCCTTCTCTCTATGGTTATGGATTAGGGTTGAGCAATAAGTAGAGTGACATCTGTGAGAACTGCCAGGCTGGAGGGTTACAGCAGTCACTGCACTTTGAAAGTTGAGCGTGGTGTTGCTGATCTGCTGGAGGGTCCTGTATTGATGGCTGAGCTACTAGCCCACTTTCTTGGTGGGGGACAGCAGCTGGGCCTATAGTTCACCCAATGCTGGCTGGATACACAACTTCAGCTTCTCTGAAATCTACACATACACAAACATCCATATGCTAATTTAGGTTGCAGATTCCATCGTTGTATTATTTATGTTGTGTACCTCTCTTAAATGCTTAAGTTTAAATTCTAATCCTGGGAAGTTGTTTTCAAACATGTTCCAGTGATAGGAAAATATACGGTAGTAGCAAGGCATAAGGTGAAATTAGATAGCCTATTAACAGCAAGCTGTTCATATTTTTTGTTTGCTTAGGAAACAGAACCTCTACATACATGTGTGCATACATGTGTGTATCCAGGAATTGATTTCAGGATACCAAAATCCACAGATGCTCAAATTCTTTAATTTGGTCCTCCAAATCCACTTTAGAACTCACATATACAAAGAGCAAAGAGTACGACGTGTGTGTGTGTGTGTGTGTGTGTGTGTGTGTGTATGGTCTCCATCAACAGATTGCCTTCCACCAAAATATCTTCTACTTTTCTCCAGTCCTTTATGTGAAACTTGCTCTGGTTTCCAGAAGTGAGTACCATAATTACAAACTCTCTCCTTACTGTTGGCTCTAGTTCTATATACTTGGGGATTTAATGGTAGCATTTTTTATTCTTTCCTTCCCTTCCTTCCCTTTACATACTAGTCTCCTATTCCCTTGTCCTGATATTCCTACTAGCTATTATGGCTTAAGATAAATGAAAAATTAGTTGCTTCTCAAATGGCTGGAGACTCATGATCTAAATTCATACAAATGTAAATTTTATATATGCAGATTTTTCTGAACCAAACCCCTCTCACTCCACTGAACTTGCAAATTTCCCAAATACTGTTATGATAATACTAGGTGATTTATTTTACATAAGGATACATCTGAAGGGTGCAGCACATTGTGATTTGCAAACCATTTAACTTGCTAAGATCAGATTGTTCTGCTTTATCTGCAAAGTTCACCCACAAGGAATTTAATATAAAGGCTTTTATTCTTGTTGTTTCATGTATTGTATTTTCCTGAGATCTGATGGATGAGTTTGAAATGGGTGTGTGGGGGAGAAAAGGAAATTAGCCACTTTGCATCTTCTATGGAAAAGCAACCCCTAACCCTCCATTTCCCACAAGACTGTTGAGAATATTCAAGGACTCCTAGGAGAATGACAGCACAGTCTCATGGGGAGACATTATTACTCAGATGTAAGGTGAATGGGCGTGGGCCCAGGGAGCAATGAATCAGAATTGTGTCCCTGGAGCTCTTAAGTATTACCTTGAAACTTGAATGGAGAAGAAGTGACAGTGCCAAGCACCCTTGCTAAGAGTAAAGAAGACATTTAGCTTGTCCCATCCTCTCTCCTGCAGACAATCACTGTATGCTGCTATTGTACCAGGGAGTCATGGGACCAAGGTGGGTGTCCTAGCTTTGTTACTAACTTGAGTAATTTTGAACAAATTGATTAACTCTTTGGATTCCTTATGTGAGAAAAAAATGAGCATGACAATGAACATGATTTCTAAGGTCCTTGCAACTCTCACATTTTATCTATCAGTTTCCTTTCCTTGCCTTCTCTCCCTGAACTATGATTTCCCTTTACTTACATCCTTTTATAATAGCCATTTATTTTTTAAAATTATGTGCAAACTTTTTTTTTTCCTTTCTCTTGAGATGGGGTCTCACTATACTGCCCCGGCTGGCCTCCAACTCATGATGTACTTGCTATGCAAACTTTATTTTGGTGAATGGCTTCTTTTCTTTCCATGGATACATTTACTTAAGTATTTATTGAACTTCTACAAGAGGCCAAATGCTGGGATGTATGTATTGAACAATTCAGCAAAGGAAACATCCTTTCAAAAAATAAGGGATAAAGAGGCTGAGGAGGGTTCAGTGCCTGGGTGCTTCTTAGAACCTGATCTTATCGGAGCGAACACCGAGCACGGGGCGGCCGAGTTCCAGCTCCCGGAACCATCCCGGAACCGCCCTGGCCCAGGGCCGCGGAGCCTGCGGAGGCTGCTTCTTGGACCCTGCTCCTATCAGAGCATACACCAAGCACTAAGCGGCCGAATTCCGGCTCCCGGAACTGAGCCCGCGGGGACTGCTTCTTGGAGCCTACACTTATAGGAGCTTACACCAAGCACAGAGCGGCCGAGTTCCGGCTCCCGGAACTTCCCTGGCCCGGGGCTAGGAGCCCGCGGAAACTGCTTCTCAGTCCGGGTCCTGCTGAGGGCCAGTCAGGTCTCACCCGTTGCTTTGGTTGCCCGGAAAGGGGAACGAAATGCTGCCATTCGCATAGGATACCAACATGGCAGAGATCTGATGTCATCAGAAAGCGGCGGAGGAGAGAACTTCATCAATACCAGCAGTGACATAAGCAGTTGGTCTCCTGGTAGGGGGGGTGAGGCACAGACACCCGAGTCTCCTCAATTTGTTGTCAAGCCAGAGGGGAGGAGCCGGGCCGCCGCCAGCGCCCGGAGCAGGCCCAGTGGCTCGCCAGCGTGGTGACCGCGTGACCCCAATTGGAGCGGAGCGGCCACCCGCACCCGCAAGGTGGGCAGACCCGCGACCCAGTGGTACATGGGCGTGGTAGGAGGGGCAGGGCAGAGCCGCCGTTCGCGCTTACAAGGTAAACAGACCTGTGACAGCCTGGCGGGTCAGGCCCAGTGGCCTGCCAGTGTGGTACACACGTCACCCCAACTGGAGTAGGGGCAGAGCAGATCCTTCTCCCACGCCAGGATCAGGCCCTGCCGGTGTGGTGGTCACGTGACCCCAATTGGAGTGGGGGCGGAGCGGAACCAACACCCGTGCCCACAGGGTGAGCAGACCTGTGACCAACCTGCAGATCAGGCCCAGGGGTCCGCAGGCGTGGTAGGAGGGGCAGGGCAGATCCGCCGCCCGCGCCTCCAAGGTAGGCAGACCTGCAACAGACCGGCGGATCAGGCCCAGGAGCCTGTCGGCATGGTACACACACCACCCTAATTGGAGTAGGGGCAGAGCAGAGTCGCTGCCCGTGCCAGAAACAGGCCCAGCGTCCTGCAGGCGGGGTAGTCACGACACCCCAACTGGAGTAGGGGCAGAGCAGAGCCTCCACCCGTGCCCGAAAGGTGGGCAGATCTGCGACCGACCAGCGGGACAGGCCCAGTGGCCTGCCGGTACGACAGACACGTCACCCCATTTGGAGTAGGGGCAAAGTAGAGCCGCCGCCCGCGCCTGCAGGGTAGGCAAACCTGCAACCGACCAGCGGATCAGGCCCGGTGGCCTGCCGGCGTGGTACACTCGTCACCCCAATTGGAGTAGGGGCAGAACAGAGCCGCCGCCAGCGCCCAGAACAGGCCCAGTGACCTGCCGGCGTGGTAGCCACGACACCCCAATTGGAATAAGGAGAGAGCAGAGCCGCCGCCCGTGCCTGCAGGAAAGATACGCAAGCAGTATGAAAAGACAAGGAAAGAAAGGACCACAAGCAATGCAGGTCAACGCAACTTTAGAAGAGGTAACAGCTGCAGCAGATGGAATGTCAGATAAAGAATTCAGGATATACATGCTTCAGATGATCTGGAGTATCAAGGAAGACATTAAACAGCAAAATCAGACAATGAAAGATCACTTCGACAAAGAATTATGCAAACAAATCCAGGAAGCAAAGGATCAACTATACAGGGAGATAGAGGTTATAAAAAACAAACAAACAGAAATCCTAGAAATGCAGGAAGCAATAAACCAACTTAAAAACTCAATGGAGAATACTACCAGCAGAGTAGAACACTTAGAAGATAGAACATCAGACAATGAAGACAAAGTATTTCAACTGGAAAAGAACATAGACAGCTCAGCAAGACTGTTAAGAAACCATGAGCAGAACATCCAAGAAATATGGGATAACATTAAGAGACCAAACTTAAGAGTCATTGGGATACAGGAAGGTACAGAGCTCCAAACCAAAGGAATGAGCAGTCTATTCAATGAAATAATACGAGAAAACTTCCCAGACTTGAAGAATGAGACAGAATCCCAAATCCTAGAAGCCTACAGGACGCCGAATGTGCAAAATCATAAGAGATCCACACCTAGACACATTATAATGAAGATGCCCAACATACAGAATAAGGAGAGAATTTTAAAAGCTACAAGAGAAAGGAAGCAGATTACATTTAGGGGTAAGCCAATCAGGATAACAGCTGATCTTTCAACACAGACTCTGAAAGCTAGAAGATCCTGGAATAACATATTTCAAACACTGAAAGAAAATGGGTTCCAACCAAGAATTGTGTATCCAGCGAAATTAAGCTTCAGGATGGAAGATGAAATTAAAACCTTCCACGATAAACAAAAGTTTAAAGAATTCGCAGCTAGAAAACCATCTCTTCAAAACATCCTCGCCAAAGCATTACAGGAAGAGGAAATGGAAAATAACAATGAAAACCAACAGTGGGAGGTAGGACAGTAAAGGGGGGGGGGAATAATCAAAGAGGAAAACAAACCATGTTTAGTAACAGAAATAAACAAATATGGCTGGAAGAACAACCCATATCTCAATAATAACCCTAAATGTTAATGGCTTAAACTCACCAATTAAGAGACACAGGCTAGTAGAATGGATCACAAAACAAGACCCAACAATATGCTGCCTACAGGAGACGCATTTGATAGGAAAAGACATACATAGGCTGGAGGTGAAAGGTTGGGAAAAATCATATCACTCATATGGACTTCGGAAACAAGCAGGAGTGTCCATACTCATATCAAATAAAATAGATTTCAAGCCAAAGTTAATCAAAAGGGATAAAGAGGGACACTACATACTGCTTAAGGGAACCATACACCAACAAGACATAACAATCATAAATATTTATGCCCCAAACAATGGTGCAGCTATGTTCATCAAACAAACTCTTCTCAAGTTCAAGAGTCTAATAGACCACCATACCATAATCATGGGAGTCTTCAACACACCTCTCTCGCCACTGGACAGATCTTCCAAACAAAAGTTGAATAAGGAAACTATAGAACTCAATAACACTATTAACAACCTAGACCTAATTGACATATATAGAGTATACCACCCAACATCAAGCAGTTACACTTTTTTCTCAGCAGCACATGGATCCTTCTCAAAAATAGATCATATATTATGTCACAGGGCAACTCTTAGACAATATAAAGGAGTAGAGATAATACCATGCATCTTATCTGATCATAATGGAATGAAACTGAAAATCAACGATAAAAGAAGGAAGGAAAAAGCATACATCACTTGGAGAATGAACAATAGGTTACTGAATGATCAATGGGTTATAGAAGACATCAAGGAGGAAATTAAAAAATTCTTAGAGATAAATGAAAACACAGACACAACATATCGGAATCTATGGGACACATTGAAAGCAGTTCTAAGAGGAAAATTCATTGCTTGGAGTTCATTCCTTAAAAAAAGAAAAAACCAACAAATAAATGATCTCATACTTCATCTCAAAATCCTTGAAAAAGAAGAGCAAAACAACAGCAAAAGAAGTAGAAGGCAAGAAATAATTAAAATCAGAGTTGAAATTAATGAAATCGAAACAAAAGAAACAATTGAAAAAATTGACAAAACTAAAAGTTGGTTCTTTGAAAAAATAAACAAAATCGACAGGCCCTTAGCGATGCTAGCGAAGAGAAGAAGAGAGAGAACTCAAATTACTAGCATACGGGATGAAAAAGGCAATATCACAACAGACACTTCAGAAATACAGAAGATAATCAAAAACTATTTTGAATCCTTATACTCCAATAAATTAGAAGATAGTGAAGGCATGGATAAATTTCTTAAGTCATATGATCTGCCCAGATTGAGTCAGGAGGATATAGAAAACCTAAACAGACCAATATCAATTGAGGAAATAGAAGAAACCATCAAAAGACTACCAACTAAGAAAAGCCCAGGACCGGATGGGTATACAGCAGAGTTTTACAAAACCTTTAAAGAGGAACTAATACCAATACTTTTCAAGCTACTTCAGGAAATAGAAAAAGAGGGAGAACTTCCAAATTCATTCTATGAGGCCAACATCACCCTGATACCTAAACCAGACAAAGACACTTCAAAGAAAGAAAACTACAGACCAATATCTCTAATGAACCTAGATGCAAAAATCCTCAATAAAATTCTGGCGAATCGGATACAAAAACATATCAAAAAAATTGTACACCATGATCAATTAGGATTCATCCCTGGGATGCAAGGCTGGTTCAATATACGGAAATCAATAAATGTTATTCACCACATCAATAGACTTAAAAATAAGAACCATATGATCATCTCGATAGATGCAGAAAAAGCATTCGACAAAGTACAGCATCCCTTTATGTTCAAAACTCTAGAAAAACTAGGAATAACAGGAACATACCTCAATATTGTAAAAGCAATCTATGCTAAGCCTCAGGCTAGCATCATTCTGAATGGAGAAAAACTGAAGGCATTCCCTCTAAAATCTGGAACAAGACAGGGATGCCCTCTCTCTCCACTTCTGTTCAACATAGTTCTCGAAACACTGGCCAGAGCAATTAGACAGACGAAAGAATTTAAAGGCCTAAAAATAGGAAAAGAAGAACTTAAATTATCACTATTTGCAGATGATATGATTCTATACCTAGCAGACCCAAAAGGCTCTACAAAGAAACTATTAGAGCTAATAAATGAATTCAGCAAAGTGGCAGGATATAAAATCAACACGCATAAATCAAAGGCATTCCTGTATATCAGCGACAAATCCTCTGAAATGGAAATGAGGACAACCACTCCATTCACAATATCTTCAAAAAAAATAAAATACTTGGGAATCAACCTAACAAAAGAGGTGAAAGACTTATACAATGAAAACTACAGAACCCTAAAGAGAGAAATAGAAGAAGATCTTAGAAGATGGAAAAATATACCCTGTTCATGGATAGGCAGAACTAACATCATCAAAATGGCGATATTACCAAAAGTTCTCTATAGGTTTAATGCAATGCCAATCAAAATCCCAACGGCATTTCTTGTAGAAATAGAGAAAGCAATCATGAAATTCATATGGAAAAATAAAAGACCCAGAATAGCAAAAACAATGCTAAGCAGGAAGTGTGAATCAGGCGGTATAGCGATACCAGACTTCAAACTATACTACAGAGCAATAGTAACAAAAACAGCATGGTACTGGTACCAAAACAGGCGGGTGGACCAATGGTACAGAATAGAGGACACAGAAACCAATCCACAAAACTACAACTATCTTATATTTGATAAAGGGGCTAAAAGCATGCAATGGAGGAAGGATAGCATCTTCAACAAATGGTGCTGGGAAAACTGGAAATCCATATGCAACAAAATGAAACTGAATACCTTTCTCTCGCCATGCACAAAAGTGAATTCAAAATGGATCAAGGAGCTTGATATCAAATCAGAGACGCGCTGTCTGATAGAAGAAAAAGTTGGCTACGATCTACAGTTGGTGGGGTCGGGCACCAAATTCCTCAATAGGACACCCATAGCACAAAAGTTAATAACTAGAATCAACAAATGGGACTTACTCAAACTAAAAAGATTTTCTCATCAAAAGAAACAATAAGAGAGGTAAATAGGGAGCCTACACCCTGGGAACAAATCTTTACTCCTCACACTTCAGATAGAGCCCTAATATCCAGAGTATACAAAGAACTCAAAAAATTAGACAATAAGAGAACAAACAACCCAATCAACAAATGGGCCAAGGACCTGAACAGACACTTCTCAGAGGAGGACATACAGTCAATCAACAAGTACATGAAAAAATGCTCACCATCTCTAGCTGTCAGAGAAATGCAAATCAAAACCACCCTAAGATACCATCTCACTCCAGTAAGATTGGCAGCCATTATGAAGTCAAACAACAACAAGTGCTGGCGAGGATGTGGGGAAAAGGGTACACTTGTACATTGCTGGTGGGACTGCAGATTGGTGCAGCCAATTTGGAAAACAGTATGGAGATTTCTTGGAAAGCTGGGAATGGAGCCACCATTTGACCCAGCTATTCCCCTTCTTGGTCTATTCCCTAAAGACCTAAAAAGAGCATGCTACAGGGACACTGCTACATCGATGTTCATAGCAGCACAGTTCACAATAGCAAGACTGTGGAACCAACCTAGATGCCCTTCAATAGACGAATGGATAAAAAAAAATGTGGCATTTATACACAATGGAGTATTACTCTGCATTAAAAAATGACAAAATCATAGAATTTACAGGGAAATGGATGGCATTAGAGCAGATTATGCTAAGTGAAGCTAGCCAATCCCTAAAAAACAAATGCCAAATGTCTTCTTTGATATAAGGAGAGTAACTAAGATCAGAGTAGGGACGAAGAGCAGGAGAAGAAGATTAACATTTAACAGGGATGAGAGGTGGGATGGAAAGGGAGAGAGAAGGGAAATTGCATGGTAATGGAAGGAGACCCTCAGGGTTATACAGTGGAGGGAGTAGAGAGAGAGGAGGGGAGGGGAGGGGAGAGGTGGGGAGGGTGGAGGGTGGAGGATGGGAAAGGCAGCGGAGCACAACAGACACTAGTATGGCAATATGTAAATCAATGGATGTGTAACTGATGTGATTCTGCAATCTGTGTATGGGGTGAAGGTGGGAGTTCATAACCCACTTGAATCAAAGTATGGAATATGATATGTCAAGAAATTTGTAATGTTTTGAACAACCCACAATAAAAAATTAAAAAAAAAAAAAAGAGGCTGAGGAGGGATAGCTCAACGGTAGAGCATGTACTCAGCATGCTCAAAGACCTGAGTTACACACCCATACACACACACACACACACACACACACACACCAGAAAAGGGATACAGAGATTAAAATATTTTATTACATAGTCTGACGTGTTAGGACTGAGGAAGTACAGTCATGGGATCAAATCAGTAAAGGGAGGGGCAGCTCTTAGATACTAGGAAGGAGATTCTAAGATGTGGCATTAAAGTGGAGACCTAAACATGTAGCAGGAGATAACTAAAGAGATGGGAGATATTGAGGAGATCAATGGATTGGGTTTGGTGGTTTATACACATAGAAGGTGGTAAGGAAGAAAGTGGATAGTGGATGAAGATTCAGAAAACAGAGGAGAAGAGGCAGTGAGTAGGTGAAAGTATCTAGCAGAGGCTGATTTTATTAGAAAGCCACTGGTAATGATAATGATATTTTATATTGCTTTTCAGAGCAGAACACTCCCATGTCTATTTTCTTATTTAAGACTCATAACAAAGACATTTTATTTTTGATAGTCAAACCCTAAGAAAAAATTTCACAACTTGGATGTAGACAAAAAGATAACTCCACATCTTTTCAATGTTGTAGCATCTAAGAAGATTATTTGATTCTCCTGGGATAGGTATCTTGGACAATTACTGTTGATTAGGATATTTTTACCCTGGAAGCATAGATGTTAACTTGTAGAAAACTGATAGAGATGGAAATGATTCCTAGCTGGTAGAATAAGACCTTTGTTTGGTAGGCATGTACATAACTTCTGTCTGGTGAAATAGTTAACCCCAAAGGTTTTATTGTTCTGTAAGACACTAGTTAGTAGCACATTTTATTCTATTGTGTTACTTAATTTAGCAAATCTATGCCAGCATCTTTCTTTCTGCTTCTTCTATAATCCTTTCAAATGGCTTTACCATTCAGCTGGTTTCTTTATTAATGCGTTTAAATGTTTGGCATGTGTTCATTCTATGTATGTAGGATAGTCATGATTTGGATTTTTGAAATGATACTTTGAAACAGATGAAGCAAGAGAAAAATTTCAACAGATAAATAATCAACTCAAAATCATACTGTTATAGGCAGAACAGACACTGGAACTTCAGATTTAAGGTTTTAAATCTGGTATATTTCATGATGTGTAATATATATAAATTACATGTATATATGTTTATATATATAGCATATATAGTATATATATGTATATATTTTCAAATAGGAGTTCTGAACAGTTCATGGTTGCTGCTACAATTTTGTTTTAAATAGGAATTGATGCACATCCAGAGAAATAGCAAGTAGGAAAGCTAATTCCAATTCATTAACTTTTAAAATTTATGAGTTAAAATTTTTGAGTTCTCTGTGATTGTACTTTTTTTAAAATGTTCATAGCAGCTTCATTAATAATAGTTAAAAAAAAAACCCTGGAAACTGCCAAGGCATCAATCAGTAGTTGAGTGCATCAGCAATTACGGTATGCCCACACAATAGAAGACAAATTAGCAAAGCAACAACAAACAAAACTCAAACAAATTAGCAAAACAACAACAAACAAAACTCAAACCCCAAATTACTGATACACACAAATATAGGTGGATCTCAAAAATGTTATGTTGGGCAAAAGAAACACAAATTAATACATTTTGTTTGACTTCATTTATGTAGAAATAGGAGCACTGACTGTATTCTAGTTGGACTTAACACAAGCGAAGTAGGCCTAGCTGAGACTTTCTTAGTGCATTTGCACATGGAAACCTCCTCCACCGCGTTGTGTGTTTCCAACCGAGGCCAACTGGTCTAGTGGGAAATGAGAAGACTCTGACTCCCAGGGCTGGTGTGTCTACTAGTAAGTAGCCCAGGAGAATTTAATGGATTTATGGAAATGTTCTATATCTTGACTCAGATGATGGTTGATGGGTGGATAATTTATCAAAATTCACCAAAATGTAAACTTAAAATCTGTATATTTACTCTATATAAACCATATCTCATTGAAATTAAAAATAACAATTTGTAAATAAACAAATGCAGAAATATACCTCCTACCTATAATCAACTGAATTTCTAGATCTTTCCTAGCGCAACAGGCTAGTGGTTGGAACCTCTTAACCCTGAATTATGGGAACCTTCAAATCTATAAGGTGTTCTTCAAAGATTGCACTCTTCTATTTATTTTTTCAAGCATTATAGATATCATGATTTTATATATAAACACACCCAAACTAGTTCTAGACTCAAATTTTCTAGAAACAGTGGCATTTTGAGGACTAGGAAATATTTTTGCATATGTTGGTGGTCTTGTATCCTTAGTTTCATGATCAAAGAATTGTGTAGGTTGCCAATCTAAACTTTCACCTCTGAGATGGTTAAATTTTATTTGTCAATTTGACTAGACCACAGGATACTCAGACATTTGGTCAAACATTATTCTGAGTGGTTTTTGATGAGATTAAAATTTAAAGGTATAGATTGAGTAAAAGGGATTGCTCTCTCTAATTTGGGTAGGCCTCTTCCAATCAGTTGAAGGCCTTAGTAGAACAAAAATGCTGACCCTCTCCTGAGTAAGAAAGACTTCCTCCTGCCTGACTGCTTTGAACTGGAACAATGGGTTTTCCCTGTCTTTTGACTCATTCTGAACCATCAGTCTTCCTGGGTCTCTAGTCTATGGGCTTTTGGACTGGAGTGATACCATTTGCTCTCCGGGGGTACCAGCTTGCCTACTCACCATGGGGTCTTGGGGCTTGTTAGCCTCCATAATGCTGTGAGCTAATTCCTTATAATTCTACCACACAGGAACAATAACCATCATCATTATACTACCTACTTCCTTTTAGTCTTTCTCTAGAAATAACTTAAACCATTTAGATCCTATTATATACACAAATGTATCTCCTTCTTTTACCTTTGAGCATGTTTAGTTTGCCAGTAGTACTATAAAAATATTTTAGATTGGGTGGCTTAAACAATAAAAGTATATATTCTCAAAGTTCTGCAGACTGAAAGTCCAAAATCAAGGTGCCAGCTGGGTTGGTCTCTCTTGAGGCCTTTCAGTTTGGTGTGTGAATGGCCACCTCTTGTTATCTCTTCACATGGTTGTTCCTCTGTGCACATGTGCCCTTGCTGTCTCCTTTTGGTGTGTCTTAGTCTCCTCATCTTATGAGGACACGGATCAGATTGGGTTAGGGTACATCTTAATGGCCTCATTTTAACTTAATTACCTACGTACCGACTGTATCTCCAAATACAGTCACATTCTGAGGTGCTGGGTATTCAACATATGAATTCAATACACAAATCAAGATTGCAGTGCACATTTACCTATGCATTTAGCATCTTGTTATAAAAACACATCCCATTTGGTACTTGATACTCTTCTTTTATTAAATATTTATATATTGTATTAAAATTATTAGTCAAATATTTTCATGCTTTAAGTTTTAAAAAATTAATTCCCTGTAAATTGAATTATTTTTTGAGGATATTCCTCAAAAAATTCCAAAAGAGGAGTTTCTGGATTAAAGTGCAAGAACATATTCCATGCTCTTCATTCATATTGCCAAATTTCTTTCTAGAAATGCATCATTAATTTATGTTTTTACCAATATTCTGTGAAAGCATTCATTTCAGTATACTTTTGCAAATATTAGATTTTCTTATTTTAAAATAATTGTTAAGTTAGCAGGCAAATGGTATTGTATTATTTTATTATAAACAAAAAATTTCAAATATTTGTTATCCAATTTTATTATTCTTTTGTGACTTGTCTAGTTGTTGTATTTGTTTATTTACTAAGGTCTTAAATTTTTAATCAATTTATTGTGAAGCTTTTATTTTGTCCAGGACATTAACCTATTGTCTTTAATATCACTGCAGATATTTTCTCAAATTCTTGTTTACTTTTTATTTTTTCCTTTCCCCCCCCTCAGAGACTTCTTTCTAATTTTGTTATAAAGACATAAAATAGGTCTTACATTATTTTCAATGTCACCTATCTTTTTTATGATTTTGTTTATTTTTATTCCCAGAAATTTGTTCTTCATTCAAGAATTAGAAAAATACCTACATTTTCTTTGCCTTCTTAAATTTATTTACCTAACTATTAGATTCTCCTGGAATTGTTTTATGGGCAAAGTATGAATTGATCTAGATTTTTTAAAAATGACAGTTCTTAGTAGGACCCTTAGTTCTTGAGTGACAAAGTAGTTCTCAACATATATTACAGACCTGTTATTTTCCAAATTCTGCCAAACCATTTTCAAGCCAGTTACATGATGATTTATTATAGTTTTTCCAATTTTTTAACATTTGATGGGATTCGTACTCCCTTTTTTTATACTGCCTATTTTTATTTTTGTTTCTGTTTTACCTTTTAAAATTTGTTTTTAACTGTTACATAAAACATAAAATTCTCTATGTCAATGGACTACCATGTAATACTTCGATACATGATACATGTATACATTGCATAATGTGTAAGCCAGGTTAAACATATCTATCTCCTCACACATGTATCTTTTTTTTCTTTCTGCACTGGAGATGATCTAACACTGAGCTATATCCCCAGCCTTTTTAAATATTTGGAGACGGAGTCTCACTAATTATCCAGGCTGGCCTGGGACTTGCTATCCTCCTGCCTCAGACTCCTGAGTTATGGGGATTACAGGCTTTTGTCATGGCACCAGGCTTATTTATCTTTTTTCTACAGTGAAAAATTCAAAATCCTTTCTTCGAGCTTTTTGAAATATACAGGATAATAGCACAGTACAATTTCTCACTCCTATCATAAATGTAACTTAGTACCCATTGATCAACCTTTCCCCTTCCTCCTCACCCCCACCTCTCTTGAGCGTCTAGTACCCAACATTCTACTCTCAAGTTCCCCGAGCTCAAACTGTTTTCATTGTAAATGTGACTGATAACCTTATGGCATTTGTTTTTATATTCCTAGCTTATTTCACTTAACAAAATGATCTCCATTTCCATCCATGTTGTTGTAAATGACAGGATTTCATTTTTTTTATGGCTGAATAGTATCCCATTGTGTATATGTACTACATTTAAGAAAACCTATTAATCAGTTAATGGACACTCAGAATGTTTACAATTCTTGGCTATTGTGATGAATACTGCAATGTACGTAGGAGCACAGATATTTCTTGGAGATACTGATTTCATTTCCTGTGGATATATACCTTGAAGTGGAATTACTGAATCATATGACAGTTCAATTTTTAATGCTTTTCTGAATTGCCATTCTGTTTTCCATAATGGCTGTACTAGTTTACATCACCACTAACACTGTACAGTGCTCCCTTTTCTCTATATCTTTTTCAGCACTTTGTTTTGTCTTTTCCATTGTAGCCATTGTTCCTGAGGTGAGTTGTTATCTCATTGTGGTTTAATTTGCATTTCCCTGATGATTAATTATGTTGAGAATTTTTTTTAATCATATATCTTTTGGCTAATTGTATTTCTTCTTTTAAAAAATGTGTATTTAGGCCTGTTTCCCATTATTTAATTGGGTTATTTTTAATTTTAATTTTCAACTTTTATGCTGTTGAGTTCTTGGTAGTTCCTTATATATTTGGGACATTAACTCATTGTTTAATGTATAGTTTGCAATTTCCCCCCATTCTATAGGCTGTCTCTGTACTCTTTTTAAAATTTTTAAATTTTTTTAGTTGTAGAAGGACACAATAACTTTATGTTATTTATTTATTTTTATGTGGTGCTGAGGATCGAACCCAGTGCCTCATACGTGCGAGGCAAGTGCTCTGTCACTGAGCCACAATCCCAGCCCCCTGCACTCTTTTGAACATTGCCTTTGCTTTGAAGAAGCTTTTTAATTTGGTGTCATCCCATTTGTATATTTTTATTTACATTTTCCCATGCTTGTCTGAAAAATCCTTGCCCATTCCTAAGTCCTAAATAATTTTACCTTTGCTCTCTTCTAGTAATTTCATAGTTCCAATTCTTACATTAAAGTTTTTATCCATTTTGAGTTGATTTTTTTTAACTGGTGAGAGATAAGGGTCTGATTTCATTTTTCTACTTGTGAATATTCAATTTTTCCAGAACCATTTATGAAAAAACTATTCTTTCTCCAATGCATGTTCTTAGCACATTCATAGAAAAGAAATTGGCTGTAGATGTGAATATATGTCTAGGATTTTTATTCTTTTCCATTGTTTATATACCTGTTTTTATGCCAATATACCAGGCTGTTTTGATTACTTTAGCTTTGTAATAAAATTTAGTCAGGTAGTGTAATTCCTCCTGTTTTGTTCTTTTTGCTGAAGATGTTATGGCTATTTGGGTTTTATTTATGATTTCCTATACATTTTAGGATTGTTTTTATAGTTTTGTGAAGAATGTCATTGGAATTTTGATAGTGATTGCATTGGGCAGTATGGCCATTTTAACAATATTGATTTCTAATCCATGAACATGGGATGTCTTTTTACTTTTTAGCTATCCTCTTCAATTTCTTTCAACAAAGTTTTATAATTTTCATTATAGAGATCTTTCAATAAACTTATGGGTTAAATTTATTTCTAGGTATTTAATTTTTGTATCTATTTTAAGTGGAATTGCTTTCTTGAATTCTATTTCAAGTAATTTGCTATTGGTATATAGCAGCACTACTGATTTTTAGAAAATCTTTAGTTGTAGATGGATACAAAACCTTAATTTAATTTATTTATTTGTGGTGCTGAGGATTGAACCCAGTGCCTTATACATGCCAGGCAAACACTCTACCATTAAGCCACAACCCCAGCCCCACTGCTTATTTTTTAATGTTGATTTTGCATCCTGCAAATTTGCTGAATTTACTTATTAGTTCTAATTTGGTGGGGTTTATGGGTTTTCTATATGTATGATCATGTCATCTGAAAACTAACAATTTCTTTTTCTTCTATTCCAAATTGGATGCCCATTTTCTTTCTCTTGCTTGGTTGCTCCAACTAAGACTTCTAGAACTATATTGAATAAAAGTGGTGAAAGTGCACATCCTTGTCTTGCTCCAGATCTTAGAATGCTTTCTCCTTTTCCCAGTCCAAAATAATATTTGCTGTTGGCTTATTACAAATGTCTTTTATAATGCTGAGTTATATTTCTTTTACACATAATTTCTAGAACAAAATATAGACCCTTAGTTTTTTGGGGGTGGTGGTGGTGAGGGTAACCAGGGATTGAACTCAGGGACACTCAACCACTGAGACACATTCCCAGACCTATATTGTATTTTATTTAAAGACAGGGTCTCACTGAGTTGCTTAGTGCCTCACTGTTGCTCAGGCTGGCTTTGAACTCACGATCCTCCTGTTTCAGCCTCCTGAGCTGCCACAGGATTATAGGCATGTGCCACCATTCCTGGCTAGAACCTTGTTTTTTTAAAGTTAAATATACCTATGGTACTACTGGCATTAGTGGGACTTCTTTTATTAGGTCACAGTTCAGCTTGAGGTTGGCTTGTGGGCTGCTATTTATTGAATGTGGATATTAGGATTTACATTATTCTTAGTCCATTTTATCTTATTACTTATCATTTGCCAACCAGCTGTCAATTCACTTAAAATTTGTGAAGCTGGCAGTCCTGTGCATGGTTAGCATTTCTTCTCATTCTGCGCCAGCAATAATATGAGAGACAAGTCTTCTTTTACAAAAGTAATACTGAGTGCACAGAATCTTGTACATATACTCCAGCTACCAGCTTCCTCAGGGTTCCTTCAATTACTTAATTAACAACACAATTCAGTCAACTATAAATATTGCATGTTCCCATTCATCCAGCTCACATTTCTCCATCTTGAAAACAAAGATCTGAGGCATCTTCATTAAATGCTCTAATAAAATCAAGATGGTTTTTGCCTCTTCCTGCTTGCCAGTCTAGAAGTTCCAGGGGAAAGGGAACTAGTTCAGTTTATCCAGGTGAACCCTATTTTCATTTCCCAATGTTCACCATCCATCTAAAATTATCCTTGGATTCAATATAATTTTCTTTTGACCCACTTTTTATTTATTTTGAAAATATAGATGTTTTCTCCTATCTAATATTTGGGAACTTCCCTTCCCCTGTTCTTAGGATTTTGACAGTGATTGTGGGATTACTGTTGTGGGATTACTGCTGATTATTTTGGATCATAAACCTGAATTTATGTAAAATTCCTGGACATTACCTTATTATCTTCCACCTTTCTTGGGCTTTAACTGCTCTTAAAACATATTGGCCCTTTGTTCTCTTGAGTGAAAATCATGTTATAGATAGATAAGACTGAAACAAAACAGGATAAACCAGTGCTGACCTCTCTTCACTGTCAGTAAAGTTACCCACCTTTGATGGTTTGGACCTTTGATGATTCCCCAAAACTTATGTGTCAGGCAATTTAGGAATGCTCAGAGGTGAAATGATTAGATTGGGAGAGCTGTAACCTCATCAGTGGAGAATCTGCTTGATTGTTTAAAAAATTAAATAGACTATTAGGTAGTAACTATAGACATGTGGTACATGAATGGAGGAAATAAGTTACAGGTGTGTGTCTTTGGACTATATCTTGTTCCTGGCTCTTTGCTCTGTCTCTCTGTTTCCTGGCTGCCATGAGCTGATAGATTTCCTCCACCATGCCTTTGCCATGATATTTGGCCTCATTTTCGGCCCATAGCTGTGGAATCAGTTCACTATGCACTGAACCTCTGAAACCATGAGCCAACAATAAACTTTTTCTCCTCTAAATTGTTCTGGTGAGGTATTTTGGTCATAACAACACAAAGCTGACTAACTCACTAGCACATACATTGAGTTTGCTATGTTTCTCTCTTTGCTTCTGTGACAATAAACATACTTAAAAAGGCATATTTTTTAAAATAGAGTTTCTCCCAATCCTTGGTCATTCTGAATTTTACCTTTCAGAAAAGAATATTCCTACAGCTTTGTGCACTTAGAAAAAGTTATTCTGGATTACGTGATCTCTTTTATTTTTTCATTTATTAGTTTTAAACCTAAGAATATCAGTGTATACCCTTTATGCAGCAAATTTTTCTCTTTCATTGGGATCATTTTTTTTTTTCCTTGTATCGTCAGCTTCTTTTTTCTATCCCTCCAGAACCATTTTTCTTCATGGAGCTTCTGTTTATGTACCTTCAAGAAGAGCTGAAGAGACATACACTATGGAAAGATCATTTGATGGAATTTCAACATAAATATTTGGATATTTGCATATATGAATGGAACAAAAATATTCAGAGATCTATCTTTACAGAGTTTTTCATGTATTTAGTTATCAATATAATTTTAAGTTATATTACAAAATATATTTATAATGTTTTATATATTATAAATGAGATTAATATATTACATGTTTATAATATATAACTATTGCATATTTATATACAATATTTACATATTATATAAACTATGTTTATAAATTATATATAATGCTTATATATAATAATTATATAATTGTACACATGTAACTATAATTTTATATAATACATATGAAAATCTCATATATATATATAAAACTTTAAATATTTTATTTAAAAACTGTCTTTATATGTGTAAACCTTAAATTCAACTAAGAATAAGTTTGCTGAAGAGATTTGCAAGTATTCTTTCACCAAAGATCACAAGTCTCCATACAACTGGACAAATATTAGTATTTTAAATTGGAAAACCATAGAGAAAAGGATCAACTTTAAAATACTGTTGAATGTTGCTGTGATGTGGATGTATTCTGTGGATCTGTGCTTTCCTGAATGTCCCTGTCGGGCAAGGAGTCACTCCATGTTGAGGTTATTCTGCTGTGACAGATCAGCACATCTCATCCTGTGGTTTGAGACTCACTGACACAGCAACTTGAACTTTCCCTTTGACCTTTGTGAAATTCAACTTTTGGCTTGCAGTGAAATCTGTGTTTCATTGACTGTGAAATTAGGAGAATCTCCAATGAGTAAAAAATGATTAGCTTTCACTTTTGGATGAAAACATGCCAAGGACAAACATCGATTTTGAGAGATCCTTTATAGAGCATTGCACCTTATAAAACCTCACTCAGAGGCAGCACCACTGAAATATTAGTGCTATAGTATTGGAGCCAAAATCCTAACCTTCCAGTTCATTGCTTCTCAGCTGTTTATTTTTTATTTTTTTGTGTGTGACTTTCTAAGTTAATTTGTTTATGACCTTGAAGAGTTATATTTTTAGGTTTGATGGTACAATTATCAATGCCTCAAGTGGTGGGTATTCAAATACCCTTTATTTTTCTGAATTGACACCTTCATTCATTTGCTCTTTCTAGCTGAGCAACTGTTTTGTAGGGAACCATAGCTCTTTGTTTATGCTTTTATTATGTCACCTTATCATGGTAATTTAATTATTTATTTATGTGATTTCCCTCCAGACTTCAAGCTCCCCAAAGATAGGGCCTGTCTTTTACATGTACTTGCACTTCCAGCACAGAGCATGGGAGTTGGAACACGGTTCTCAAATAAACATTGACTGGATGGACTAATTATGTGAAATTTTAAACACATAAGATTGGCTTAGTGTAAAGCAGCAGGTGTGAGTGTGAAGATAACATATTATTTATATTCCATTGGCAAATTGATATATTTGGAGAACTACGTTGTATAAAGGTCCGGGTAGACAAGATGAGCCCCTCTCTCTCTGCCTCTATTTTATTATATTTGAGCATCCATACTGTCAATTCTAAAACTTGTCATTTTCCCTAAGTAGAGCTCCAAACTACAAGGAGACCTCCTTCACTTTTAAGAGAAAACCCTGAACTTGACAAAATGCTGAGTGAGGCTCAAAAGAAAACACCCATTTTTTTCCCCAGGTAAATCTTACTCTGTAGACAAATGTTTAAGCAACTGTTTTAATGAAACAAAATGCCCACCAAATTGGAAAAGGCAGCCATTACTTCAGCATCCATTTTATACCTTTCCCTCAAAGCCAAGGAATTGTATTGCATGTATGAAATAACTTTCTTTCCTTAGTTGTTCAGTTTGATTCAAGGATTTTTGATTAAGCATTCAGGGGTTATGAATAAATAAGAATGAGCAGTCCAGTGACTATCTATCCTTACTATCTAGTAGCACATTTAACACTCAGTTCACTGTGCTACATAACCTTTTCCTTCCATCTTCCTCCATGATGGTAACCCCGCCCCCACCAAAATAGGCAGTAATATCATCTCAAGCTTCAGAAGTTAGCATTAAAATGAATACTTTTTAATTTCTTTGGATGAGATGGGGCTCTGGGCTCTGGGACAATGCTGATGGATGATGTTTTAATGCAGCTGAAATGTTATTTTTACTGAACCAGGGAAAACTATAAATTTTGCTTCATTGCCACTGATGGCTCTATGCATAAAACTATGGTGGCGCCCATCGGCCGTGAATAATCACCTTAGCACGGCAGATGTTACTTTGCGGGGAAAGCAATTCTTATGCCGAAGAATTGTGGAAAGATTAATTGTCTACAGCTGTTTCATGGCCCACAGCAATCTTGATACATTTATGATAAGTTTAAGAGCTCACTAGAGGCAACTCCTATTCCCTGTTGTGAGAAGGGGGGTGGGGGAAGAAGCCTGAGGCTTTATTTTGACACCTGGATTCATAGAATCTGTCAGCTCCATTACAGCCTTCATAGAAATCTGGCAGTTGGCAGTTCTGAAATGATTGTGAGTGAGGTAAGATGCAGGAATTATCCATACGTAGATAAAGAAAAGGAGACTGAGAAGAATTATTCAAATTTGTGCAAATGAATTGCTTCCATTTTTCCTCCCTCTGCCAAGTGGAAATTGAACGTGACCCGCTCTGACCTTTCTCTATTAAGTGCTGCAAATTGCAGTAAATGCACAGTTCTGAGTGCCCTAATGAGACAGAGCCCCAGCAATGCCTCATTAATAAGGGGAGTTTGACCTTGCTGGTCAGCCCTTCATTCGATATTGAAAAGAAATAAGAAAAAAGAAGAGATGACCCACTGTAAATTTTGAACAATACATTTGATTTAGTTTGCATATACTCCCAGCCAGATGCTTTGCAACCTTTTCCATCTCCTATTTCCCTTTAGCCACAGGCTAGAAAAAGTGGTACTGTGCTTACCTTTTAAGCGCCAAAGGAATAAGGTGACAAAGGTGCGTGTGGTATCTTGGCAAAGTGAGCGCCAGGCTTCTTCCTGGGTGGAAAGTACGTTTATCTCCTCCCCTTCCTCCTCTGCGAACTAGACCAACCGAGTTCTGGTCTTGCTCTTTCTCCTCTCTGTCCTCCACCCTTCCTCTCTCCTCCCCTTTTCTCTCCTCTTTTCCCCCTCCCTTTTCATCCTATTCTTTCCCTCCCTCCCCTCCTCTTTTTTCCTTCCTTCTCTCCCTCCTCCTTTTTTCGTTTTAAATAAAAGAACTTCTTTTTTTTTTTTTTTTTTTAAAGAACTTCTTAATTTAAAATGCGCACGTGTCTGTGCGCACCTGTGCACATGCGTATAGGAGTGCACAGTGAAGGTTTGGAGCTCTGAGTTTTACTGTGGCTTTGTGCAGAACGAGGCTGATTTACTTTCCCCTTGGCTGTTGGATTAGAAAATCTAGAGTCAGAGATGGAGCAGTGCTACTTGTTTTGGGGGAGAATTACTTACCTTATTAAGTTTGGAAGTCGATAATAGATGTGGAACTGGGCTCAGAACTCCTGGATCCTCTTCTTAAAACCCTCACCAGCTAAAAATTTAGCTCTTTAGAATTCCTTTAAACCAATGCTAATAGAATCTCTACCTCCAATCAGGGAGTTTCCCAGTTACCAGAAAGGCTATGAGCAAGGCAGGCACAGGTCTCAAATTTATTTAAATAATGACACTTTTCACAGAGAGATGCAATGGAACTTAAAGTATTTTCAAGATGCCTGCATGCACCATCTTTTGGCATCTTAATGTATGCAAGGATCTTAGAAGGTATTGTCTCCAATCTTCTACCCAACACAAGAATTTGTTTTACAATATCCCTTATGGTGAAGGTAGGCAGATTACTTTGGAATTTGACTATTTGATTGTCAGAAACTCTGATTTGTGCCAGTTGTTCTTTCATATACATGATTAAAAGAAATATATTTTGTTTCTTTGGTTTTGGTATTGACCATTTACCAGGTCCAGTTTTAATGGAACATGTGAATCTATCGGAATGAGATGGCCAGCCCCTGGGAGAACTGCTGTTGAGTTATGCTTTTGGTTTATCTGGAGGGATGCCCCAAGAATCAACAGCCTGAAAGTCACCATTGAATTTATTTTGGAATAATTGTTGAAGACTGGCCCTATACAGTGCTCCCTTCATTGTAAAGGACTCCAGGAAAACTGTCTTGTTTTTCTTTATAGCTGGGGATTGAATCCAGGGCCTTATACCTGCTCAAGCAGGTGTGAAAATCACCTCTTTGATGTTGTTTTTATAGTAAGGTACACCTGGGCTTGTTCTCAGGAGCTGGTTTGTTTTTTATTTTAATATGTGACTTAAATATGGTCATTTTCCCCTCATTTCTTGGCTATCTGGTTGCTCAGGACCAAATTTGTAACCCACCTATTATCAAGATGGAGAGTCAATAACATACTTTAAAAAATACCCTTTAAATGGATAATACCTTGTCATTGTACCAAATTAAACAGCAATAAAAACAGTACAGAGTGAAATATAAGTCTGTCCTATTCCCCTGGTCAGCAGGTTTCCCTTCTGAAAGAAAGAAACTGTTGCAGTTTTTGAAATGTTTCTGCTTTTATGACACAAACTGAAATGACTATAGGTTATTCTCTGAGCAAAAGATGACGAAGAACCATTGAATAGTCTGATGCCATGCTCAAGCTGAATTGGACATCCAGTGGTAGAGAGAGGTTAAGTCTGGTGCCAACAGGAGGGAGGGATCAGGTTGCACAAGAAAATAGCAAGATGCTGGGCACGGTGGCACACGCCTGTAATCCCAGTGGCTCAGGAGGGCTGAAGCAGGAAGATGGTGAGTTCAAAGTCAGCCTCAGCAATATGGAGGCACTAAGGAACTCAGTGAGATCCTGTCTCTAAATAAAATACAAAATAGGGCTGGGGATGTGGCTCAGTGGTCGAGTGCCTGTGAGTTCAATCCCTGGTTCAGGAGGAAGAAAATAAAGGCAAGAAAACAAAGAAATCAGAAAATTCTTAGAGATAAATGAAAATACAGACACAACATATCGGAATCTATGGGACACAATGAAAGCAGTTTTAAGAGGGAAATTCATCGCTTGGAGGTCATTCCTCAAAAAAAGGAAAAACCAACAAATAAATGAGCTCACACTTCACCTCAAAGCCCTAGAAAAGGAAGAGCAAAACAACAGCAAATGTAGCAGAAGGCAAGAAATAATCAAAATCAGAGCGGAAATCAACGAAATTGAAACAAAAGAAACTATTGAAAAAATTAACAAAACTAAAAGTTGGTTCTTTGAAAAAATAAATAAGATCGACAGACCTTTAGCCATGCTAACGAAGAGAAGAAGAGAGAGAACTCAAATCACTAACATACGGGATGGAAAAGGCAATATCACAACAGACACTACAGAAATACAGAAGACAATTAGAAATTATTTTGAAAACCTATATTCCAATAAAATAGAAGATAGTGAAGACATCGATAAATTCCTTAAGTCATACGATTTACCCAGACTGAGTCAGGAGGACACTCACAACTTAAACAGACCAATAACAATAGATGAAATAGAAGAAGCAATCAACAGACTTCCAACCAAGAAAAGCCCGGGACCGGATGGGTATACAGCGGAGTTTTACAAAACCTTTAAGGAAGAATTAATGCCAATACTTTTCAAGTTATTTCAGGAAATAGAAAAAGAAGGAGCTCTGCCAAATTCATTCTATGAGGCCAACATCACCCTGATTCCGAAACCAGACAAAGACACCTCAAAGAAAGAAAACTACAGACCAATATCTCTGATGAACCTAGATGCAAAAATTCTCAATAAAATTCTGGCGAATCGGATACAAAGGCACATCAAAAAAATTGTGCACCATGATCAAGTAGGATTCATCCCTGGGATGCAAGGATGGTTCAATATAAGGAAATCAATAAATGTTATTCACCACATCAATAGACTTAAAAATAAGAACCATATGATCATCTCAATAGACGCAGAAAAAGCATTCGACAAAGTACAGCATCCCTTTATGTTCAAAACATTAGAAAAAATAGGGATAACAGGAACTTACCTCGACATTGTAAAAGCTATCTATGCTAAGCCTCAGGCTAGCATCATTCTCAATGGAGAAAAATTGAAGGCATTCCCCCTAAAATCTGGAACAAGACAGGGATGCCCTCTATCACCACTTCTATTCAATATTGTTCTCGAAACACTGGCCAGAGCAATTAGACAGACGAAAGAAATTAAAGGCATAAAGATAGGAAAGGAAGAACTTAAATTATCACTATTTGCAGATGACATGATTCTATACCTAGAAGACCCAAAAGGGTCTACAAAAAAACTACTAGAACTAATAAATGAATTCAGCAAAGTGGCAGGATATAAAATCAACACGCATAAATCAAAGGCATTTCTGTATATCAGCGACAAAACTTCTGAAACGGAAATGAGGAAAAACACTCCATTCACAATATCCTCAAAAAAAATAAAATACTTGGGAATCAACCTAACAAAAGAGGTGAAAGATTTATATAATGAAAACTACAAAACCCTAAAAAGAGAAGTAGAAGAAGATCTTAGAAGATGGAAAAATATACCCTGTTCATGGATAGGCAGAACTAACATCATCAAAATGGCTATATTACCAAAAGTTCTCTATAGGTTTAATGCAATGCCAATCAAAATCCCAACGGCATTTCTTGTAGAAATGGATAAAGCAATCATGAAATTCATATGGAAGAATAAAAGACCCAGAATAGCAAAAGCAATTCTAAGTAGGAAGTGCGAATCAGGCGGTATAGCGATACCAGACTTAAAACTATATTACAGAGCAATAGTAACAAAAACAGCATGGTACTGGTACCAAAACAGGAGGGTGGACCAATGGTACAGAATAGAGGACACAGAGACTAATCCACAAAGCTACAACTATCTTATATTTGATAAAGGAGCTAAAAGCATGCAATGGAGGGAGGATAGCATCTTCAACAAATGGTGCTGGGAAAACTGGAAATCCATATGCAACAAAATGAAACTGAATCCCCTCCTCTCGCCATGCACAAAAGTTAACTCAAAGTGGATCAAGGAGCTAGATATCAAATCAGAGACTCTGCGTCTGATAGAAGAAAAAGTTGGCTCCGATCTACATATTGTAGGGTCGGGCTCCAAATTCCTTAATAGGACACCCATAGCACAAAAGTTGATAACAAAAATCAACAAATGGGACTTACTTAAACTGAAAAGTTTTCTCTCAGCAAGAGAAACAATAAAAGAGGTAAATAGGGAGCCTACATCATGGGAACAAATTTTTACTCCTCACACTTCAGATAGAGCCCTAATATCCAGAGTATACAAAGAACTCAAAAAATTAAACAATAAGAAAACAAATAACCCAATCAACAAATGGGCCAAAGACCTGAACAGACACTTCTCAGAGGAGGACATACAATCAATCAACAAGTACATGAAAAAATGCTCACCATCTCTAGCAGTCAGAGAAATGCAAATCAAAACCACCCTAAGATACCATCTCACTCCAGTAAGATTGGCAGCCACTATGAAGTCAAACAACAACAAGTGCTGGAGAGGATGTGGGGAAAAGGGTACTCTTGTACATTGCTGGTGGGACTGCAAACTGGTGCGGCCAATCTGGAAATCAGTATGGAGATTCCTGGGAAAGCTGGGAATGGAACCACCATTTGACCCAGCTATTGCCCTTCTTGGACTTTTCCCCGAAGACCTTAAAAGAGCGTACTACAGGGATACTGCTACATCGATGTTCGTAGCAGCACAATTCACAATTGCTAGACTGTGGAACCAACCCAGATGCCCTTCAATAGATGAATGGATAAAAAAAATGTGGCATTTATACACCATGGAGTATTACGCAGCTCTAAAAAATGACAAAATCATAGAATTTGCAGGGAAATGGATGGCACTAGAGCAGATTATGCTTAGTGAAGCTAGCCAATCCCTAAAAAACAAATACCAAATGTCTTCTTTGATATAATGAGAGCAACTAAGATCAGAGCAGGGAGGAAGAGCAGGAAGAAAAGATTAACATTAAACAGATAGATGAGGTGGGATGGAAAGGGAGAGAAAAGGGAAATTGCATGGTAATGGAGGGAGACCCTCATTGTTATACAAAATTACATATAAGAGGTTGTGAGGGGAATGGGAAAATAAACAAGGAGAGATACGAATTACAGTGGATGGGGTAGAGAGAGAAGATGGGAGGGGAGGGAGGGGGGATGGTAGAGGATAGGAAAGGTAGCAGAATGCAACAGTCACTAGTATGGCAATATGTAAAAACGTGGGTGTGTAACTGATGTGATTCTGCAATCTGTATTTGGGGTAAAATTGGGAATTCATAACCAACTTGAATCTAATGTATGAAATATGATATGTCAAGAGCTTTATAATGTTTTTAACAACCAATAAAAAAAAATTAAAAAAAAAAAAAAAAAAAAAAAAAAGAAAACAAGCAAAGACTCTCAGAAGACTGAAAGTTTATGGTATCACCTGGGGAGAATGAATATAATGAGAAGAATGTAGACAGACTTGGAGAGATTAAAATGCTTTGTCTTTATTTCCTGTTCTCCAACCTGCTTCCAAAGCTTAGTGCTATCTCTGGCACCCAGCAAGTGTTTAGTGGATAATACGTTATTTAATCACTAACTAAGAGTGTGTGCAAAAATTTTCTCCATGTTCATATTTCAAATACTAATGTGATATAAAAAAATATTTGGATGCAGTACTCTAAATAAGGTCTGATCTGGGCAGAGGACAATGAGATTAAAACAGACAGCTTTTTTTTTTTTTAAAAAAATTAATGTATTATAAGTTACTATTGGACCTTTTTAACAATTACTTCATTCTAAGGACACATTACATTTGTAAGATATTAAGGCCCCAAATGCAGTTTTATAGTGTAGCATGTTCTAAACTTGTATTTGAAGAACGCATTTGACAACATAAATGAGTTTATAGTTAGAAAATAAATGTTTATTTTAGTCAATAATGCTAAATTGTTTTTCTAAGTCATTGTATGAATTGTACTCCAAGGTTATACAGTAACTTGTTTTGCTTCTTATCTTCATCCTCCTTGAAGGATGTCAGATCTTTCATTCTAGACTTTCTTTCTCGTGGACCTATAGTGTCTCATCATGGCTTTAATTTATATTTCCAGGATGATTAATAAAGTTGAACATCTTGTGTTTCTTGTTTTTTTGAATATTGTATTTTTTCTATTAGATTGCCAGTTGTTTTGTAGCAAATCCCTTTGTGTTTTGCATATTAGCCCTTTGTGAGTTATGTATTGCAATTTTCTAGTATCTGTCAATTGAAGAATATTTACAAAAATTGACATATAGTCATGTGATGGAATGCTATATAGAAATAAAAATAAATGAATTTCAGCTCTCTATAATAATATGAATGAGTCAGACAGTACACATTGTGCAATTCCATTTATGCAAAAACAAGAGACAGGTTGTTCTAGGTGTTTGGCTGCTTTGACCAAAAGACCTGACAAGAATAACGCAAAGGAGCAAAAGTTTATTTTGGCTCACAGTTTCAGAAACCTCAGTCCATAGATGGCTGACTCCATTGCTTGAGTCCAAGGTGAGGCAGCACCTTATGGCGGAAGGGTATGGCAGAGGAAATTAGCTTAAGACATGGTAACAAGGAAGCAGAGAAAGAGCTCTGTTTCCCAGAGATAAAATATATGCCCCAATGCCACATCCCTGTGACCTACCTCTTCTAGCCAACCCTACCTGCCAAGAGTTACTGCCCAATTAATCCATATCAGTGGATTAATCCATTGTTTGGGTTGCAGCTCTCTAATCTAATCATCTCACCTCTGAACATCCTTCATTGTTTTACACATAAGCTTTTTGGGGACACCTCACATCTAAACTTCATCCATGGTGCTAGATGTTCATTTGGTCAGTGGTTGCATTTACAGGGCAGAGTGGGAGCAGTGATTGGGAGGGGGTTTCTGAAATGCCACTGATTTTTTATTTGATATTGGGGTGGGGTGGCTCCATGGATGTGTACATTTTTGATAATTAATTAAACTTTATAAAAAATTTTGTCCACTGCTTTGTTTAATTTATTCATAAAAAGTCAAAAGTAGTACAGAGATGTATATTTTTAAAAATGAATTTGGTGATGAATTTAGCAAAACACTGGATTATAATGTTTCAAAGAACAAGAATGTACAAATTCCCCTATTTAAAAACAAGAGGTGAGAGGAAGAGTGGAGAGAAATTAGAAGTGAACAAAATTCAGCATTCTATCCTGTACTGAAAGTCCTTTCTGAGACAATATTCTGAATGTCCCCTTCAGAGTGGATGTAAGGCCTGGATGTAGGCAGGGTGCAGTGGACAGAAAGACACACAGCTGGGGCAGAATGTGGACTGGATGCCTCAGGTTCAACTGTGCACAAATATCCTGAAGATAAACACAGAAAAACACTCTCAAAAGACAAATATCGCACGATTTCAAGATGTAAATAGATTATGTTCCTCCCTCCTGCAGGGATGAATCAGAAAACAGTTCTCAGAGGTTTTACATAATTAAAGAAATCTCTCTGGCTAAAAGAAACCAACTAAATTGAAGAGTGGAACTTGGAGCAGATTCCACGATTCTCAATTCACTGTAAGGATTACGTTTGCACAGAATTCGAATGATACCAGTCCTTTTGGTGTGGTTAAGAGTGTGACCTCTGCAGCTAGACTGTCTGGGTTCAAATATGAAATCAGTCCCTTACAAGTTGTGTGACTGGGCTCATTATTTCATCTTTCTGAGAAATGGGGATAGAAATAATATGCTCCTCATGGCTCCTTTTGAGGAATGTATGAGAACATATATGGTAGATGTTTATAACAGTGGTTGCCACATAGTAATACTTCAATTAGTGTTAGTTTTAATTACTATTATTAATCACATTAATATTTATCACCATTGATCCATTTGATTATATCAAGGGGAGAGTCTCTGGTTGGGACTAGTTTTTAGCCTGTATAACATTTAACATTGCTGTTGAGGTACCCCTTATTGCAGGTTTCCAAGTTTGTCCATGCTCTGGTGTATTAGGTAGGGTTCTCTAGACAAGTAGAACCAATTGGCTTATACAGTCAGAGATACCGGGGTAGCCAGTAGCTGCTTGCTCCAGGAAACCTCAGAACAGGCGGGAGCAGTGATGTAGCCCCAGTCTGAACCTAAAGTCTTGAAAGCTCCAAGAGAGTTTCTGATTCATATTCAAAGGCTGAAGAACCTGGAGTCTAATGTCAGCAGGCAATGGCAGCAGCAAGGAAAGCACATACTCTAGAAGAATGGAGGTTGTATCAGTTGCAAGTTTTCCTGTTCTTCCACTTTTTGTTTCACACAGGCCCCCAGCCTATTGGATAGTGTTGCCCATATTCAGGTGGGTTTCTCCCTCAGATCACTGATCTTCATGCCAATCATCTCTGGAAACATCCTCACAGACACACCCAGAAGTGTGCTTTACCAGTTTCCTAGGTGTCTCTCAATGTAGTCAAGTTAACAACCAAGATTACCCATTGTATCTGGTAACATTCTTCCCTCCTCTTGCCCTTGGGGGAGAAATGGAGTCCTAATATTGCTAATCTCTGCAGCCTTCGCCATCTTTCATGGGTTCCTTTACTCCCTTCACTACTTCAAAAGCTCTGATAAGTCAAGCCTTTTGAGAATGCCAATCTGTTTTGTGGAGGGACCCTCACTAATACATCTATGTCACATTTAAATAACATTGGAAACTAATGGGGGAATGACATACTTTAGATTTAGGTTTTAATTTAATTAAAATTAAAAATGTAAAATTAAGTATTAATTTTACAGAGTAGCAATAGAATGTTCTAATGTACAAAAATGAAATGATTGCTGATGAAGATGTGCCATCTGATGGATCCCAATATTGTGCTCTGTGGTAACATCATACTTATCACAGAGAAGGAACTTTTTTTTAATCTGAGTAAATTGATGAATATTGCCTAATAAGATTATACAAGTATAGAAAATGATTAAGCCAAAATTTAAACAGGTTTTTCTCCAGACACTGAGATTCCTGCTTATACATGGGCTGGCCAAGGCCAGTAATTTGTGTTTAATTATCTACCTGTGGTGAGTTTTAGAAATTAACTGTCTGCTTGGGACTGGTATTCTGCATCTTTACACATTTGGATTGATAATGGGCTTCAAAACATGCTACCCCAGTATGACTATAGGAGCCCAGAATATGCCACCCCGCAATACGTCTGTAAGAATTGTTTTGGGCTGATTATTTTGAGAAACTGCAGCCACAGGAGAAACTGTAGGCAGAAGAAACAGGGTAGAAGTTGTGCTTTTGAAAGGGAAATTTATATCTATAGAGGAAATCTCTATAGGAGTGTCTCCCTGTCTGTACCAGAAGGATTGACCAAATCACTAAAGACTCTTAATTTGTGGAGAAGACACTGAATTAAATTGGCACAATAAAACTTACCCTTGTTTACTGTATACATTTCCTGGGAATCTGTCCATAACCAGCTTTCTCCATGCCTTTCTTTACTTAGCAGAATGATGGCCTGAACTCAGAGAGTCATCTCTTTGAGCTTTAGTCATTTTTCCTTGGGTATTTTGCATGCATACATGAGGCATAAATGTTTTTCTCCTGTTAATTTTTCCTATTTATACATTCGAATTTTTTTAAAAAACTTTATTGGCACATATTAATTATACAAAATAGCAGGTTTTGTTTCAGTGTATTTGTACACGCATTTAACATAAAACTTGATCAGTTTAACTCTCCCATACCTTCCCTTTCCCTCTCTTTCTCCCTCTCCCAAACTCCCTGCCCTTAATGATCTCCCTTCTATTTTCAGAGATCCCCTTTACCTGCTTTTTTCTCTCCAACATCTTCATGTGAGAGGAAATATTCAACCATTGACTTTCTGAGTTTGGCTTATTTTACTTAACATGATATTCTCCAGTTCCATCTATTTTCCTGCATATGACATAATTTTATTCTTTATGGCTAAATAAGACTCCATTGTGTATATGTATCACATTCTTTTTAATCTGTTCATTTGTTGATGGACACCTAGGCTGGTTCCATAATTTGGCTACTGTGAATTGCGCAGCTAGAAACATAGAAATGCTTGCATCTCTAAATTATGTTGTCTTTAATTCTTTTGGATAATTATCAATAAGTGCTATAGCTGGATCATATGGTAATTCCATTTTTAGTTTTTGAGGAAACTTTATACTGATTTCCATAGTAACTGTACTAATTTACATTGCCATCAATAGTGCATAAGGATTCCTCCCCTGCTCCCTGCATACTCACCAGCATTTTATCATTATTTGTATTTTTGATGATTGCCATTCTAGCTGTAATGATCATGATGGAATTTCATGGTAGATTAAATTTGCATTCCTCTGATGGCTAAAGATGTTGAACTTTTTTTTTTATACACTTGTTGGCCATTTGTACTTCTTTTTTAAAATATTTATTTCTTTGTTTTCGGTGGACACAACATCTTTATTTTATTTTTATGTGGTGCTGAGGTTCGAACCCAGTGCCCCACGCATGCCAGGCAAGCACGCCACTGCTTGAACCACATCCCCAGCCCCCATTTGTACTTCTTTTGAGAAGTGTCAGTTTGGTTCATTGGCCCATTTATTGACTGGTTTATTATTATTACTAATAATAATATTATTATTTTGGCATTGAGATTTTTTTAGTTCTTTGAATATTCTGGATATCAATCATTAATCTTGTATAAGAAGAGTAGCTGGGAAAGATTTTCTCCCATTCTGTATGTTCTCTCTTTACACTATTTGTTTCCTTTATTGTGCAGAACATTTTTAAATTTGCTGACATTCTATTTATTGGTTCGCACATTATTTTCTGAGCCATGAGTCTTATTAAGGAAGCCACTGCCTACACTTATATGTTAAAGTGTTTCCCCTACGTTTTCTTCTAGCAGTTGAAAAAATTCTTGTCTTATTCTTAGGAGTTTCATGGAGTTGACTTTTATGCAAGGTGAGAGAGAGGGATCTAGTTTTGATCTACAAGTGGATATCCAGTTTCTCCAGAACCATTTGTTAAAAGAGTCTGTCTCTTGTCCATGTTTTTGGCACCTTTGTCAAGAATCAGTTGGCAATAGCTGTGTGGGTTTGTCTCTGTGTCTTCTATTCTCTTTAATTGATTATGTGCTTACTTTTAGTATCATGCTGTTCTTGTACTATGGCTCTGTAGTACAGTTTGAAGTCAGGTATTGTGATTCCTCTGGCATTGTCCTTTTTATTCAGGATGGCTTTGCTATTTTGGGTCTTTTGTTCTGGGTCATATGAATTTTAGAATTTTTTTTCTAGTTCTGCGAATGTTATTGGTATTTTGATGGGGATTGAATTGAATCTGTAGATTGCTTTCTGTAATATGACCATTTTAAGAATTTAATTCTGCCTGTCTATGAACATGAGCGGTCCTTCCATCTTTTGGTCTTTTCAATATTCTGTAATTTTCCTTGTAGAGGTATTTCACCTCTTTGGTTAGATTTATTTTTGTATTATGGCTACTATGAATGAAATTGTTTTCCTGATTTCTTTCTCAGCCAATTCATATCTATATGTAGAAAAGCTATTGATTTTATATCCTGCTGCTTTGCTGAATTTGTTTATCAACTCTCAAAGTCTTCTGTTGGAACTCTTTAGGATCTTCTAAGTATATGATCATTTCACCTGCAAACAGGGATAAATTGATTTCTTGCTTTTCTATTTGTATCCCTTTATTTTTTTTCTCTTGCTTAACTGCTCTGGAGAAAATTTTAAGTATCATATTGAATAGGAGTGCTGAGACTGGACATTTTTGTCTTGTACTTGATATTAGAGAAAATGCTTTCAATTTTTTTCCCATTCAGTATGATGTTGGTCTTGGGTTTGTTATATATAGCCTTTATAATATTGAGGTAAATTTCTTCTATCTCTAATTTCTTCAGAGTTTTTTTTTAATAGCATGAAGAGATATTGAATTTTGACAAAGGACTTTCCTGCATCTATTGAGATGATTGTGCAATATTTGTCCTTTGTTCTATTTATTGATTTGTGTATGTTGAACCATCCTTGCACTACTGGAATGAAACAAATTTGATCCTGTAATATGATCTTTTTAATATGTTGTTGAATTTGATTTGCTAGCATTTTATTAAGAATTTTTGCATATATGTATATCAAGGGATATTGGTCTGTAGTTTTCTTTCCTTGAAATGTCATTATATGGTTTTGGTATTAAGGTGATAGATACTAGCTTCATAGAATGAATTTGGTAGTATTTCCTCCCATTACATGTCATGGAAAAATCTGAGGAGCATTGGAATTAGTTCTTTAAAAATCTGGTAGAGTTCAGCTATGAGACTATCTAGACCTTGGCTTTTCTTTGTTGGAGATAATTTGTCTTTTGTTATTGGGCTCTGTCCCAATTAAAAACTATGAATGATAGAGAGAAAGTTTATGTTTTTTGTTCACCTGAACAACTTATTGTCTTTTTCAAGAAAGGATATTGGTCTCTTAGGATGAGCAAGTCAGGAGATAGCTCCTCGTCAACTTTCTTTTGTGTGTGTGTGTGTGTGTGTGTGTATTCTTTCATTTTGATAATTTGAGCAGGTGCTACCCTGCATTTTTTGCTCTTCATTTTTTGCTCTTCTTGTGACTTTGTCTCTGATTTTTTTTTTCTGGCTAGACTAGGTCTATGGTTAGACTACGCATTAGCAATCATCATCTGAGGTGGGTACTAATGGTTTTGCTTTCTGCATCTGTTTTTTTTTTTTTTTTTTTTGCTTTCTGCAGTTTCTTTAGTGGGAATCCTAAAATGTTTAATGGAAAATTCCAGAAACAAACTATTTATAAGTTCTAAGTCTTGTACCATTCTGAGTAGCATGATGAAATCTCAAGAAGTGCTATTCTTTCCCACTAATATGAATCACCTTTGTCCAGAGTATCCATATTGTATATGCTACTTCCTAGTTAGTCACTCAGTAGCCACCTCAGTTACAGATCAACTGTTGTGATATCATGGTGCTTGTACCAAGATAAGCTTTATTTTACTTTATAATGACCCCAAAGTACAAGAGAAGTGATGCTGGCAATTTGGATATGCCAAAGAGAAGCTGTAAAGTGCTTCCTTTAAGTGAAAAGTTCAAAGTACAGTAAGACATTTTGAGAAAGAGAAGGGGAGAGAGAGAGAGAGAGAGAGAGAACCCATTTACATAACTTTTCCTAAAGTATATTGTTATAATTGTTCTATTTTACTATTAGTTATTTGCTAACTTCTTACTGAGCCTAATTAATGAATTAACCTATATAATAGGTATATATACATATATGTATGTATGTAAATATACATATATATGCATATATATATATATATATATATATATATATATATATATATGAAACTACATAATATATATATAGGGTTTGGCACTATCTGTAATTTTAGGCAGCCATGGTGGGGTGTTAGAATGTATCCCCTGCAGATAAGTGGGTGGAAACTATTATACTGGGAGGATGGTGTGCCTCCTCCATTGTGGAAGACATGAGGGCAGATTTAACTGGAGGCTTTAGACTGAATTCCTTGTGCCCTCTATGCCAATCTAAGTCCGGCTCCCTTCCCAGGCTGCTGCTTTTCTACCTCCCTAGTCCTGCTTGATTCTGAACTCTTAATGCTAGAGGTACTGTACAACTTCCTAGTGGGCTGATAATTTTTTTAAAAATTTCTTTCTTTCTTTTTATTTTTGCAAGAGTGAAAGGAGTAGGATTTATTCAAGCGTGAAGAATAAAAACAGAATTCTTGCAGAGGCAAGAGGGGACCTGATAGCAGATTATCCCATTTTTTGTTTTATTTATAATTTTCAAGTTAAAAATCACAAACTTTACACACATTTTTATTAACTAATCCTGATGCTGATTTAATCAGCCAAGGAATTGAAATATTTCTGGAAGCAAGGGAAACACACAGCGTGGAAGTAGATGAGGCATCACTTGCTATTATTTCTTTGGATCCTTACTTCTCACAGGACAAAGGTGAGACACTGTGCTTAAGGCATGATCTACTTTGTGTGAAAAGTTTAATTCTTGCTATGTTACTGCACTTTGACTCTAGAAAAATTCACAAACAATCTGCGAACTCAATTTGGGAGAATGTTGATGAACATATTGGGCTCTCCTAGTTGGTGGATTATCCTGAATCAGCAAAATTACATCCTCATCTGAGCTGTGGTGGGAGAAAGCAAGGCCAAGTTCCCTAAACAACATCTGTGCTTCTACCTCCTGTGTTTGGAGAGCTATTTCTTTAAAAACCCTGGTTCAGCGGGATGCTATCAGACATTTATGTGGGAAAAAAAACGTGTCTTTGGGCAAATATGTAAATCTTCTTGAGCATTTGATATGCTGAATTACCAGTAAGGGAGCTATGGTAGACAGGATTCCTTAATTTATTGACTCTCATGGTTTTTGTGCAAATGTGTGATCCAAATGTCCCTGGGAAACTGATATAAAGCCTTCTAATATGGACGTTTTCTCTGATGTTTGGAAACCCCTTTACTATGTGGTGGCATCACTGAAGGGGTTATTTTCACAAATTCCACACCTGGGATTTGTGTCATCACCAACCTGGTCAGCAGATACTGAAAGTGAAGAGTAGATTGCATCATGGAGGATATTATGGTTATTATCAGAAATAGCCCAAATTTATATCTGCCATTCCTCCCTAATCCAGCCCTCTTCTATCTTTGAAAGTTTCCTCTTGCAGCCATTGGTCATCCAGTAGTGCTGTGGCTTTCACACTCAAGTGGACATTTGACTCACTTACTAGACTCCACCCTCAGAAAGTTTAATGGAACTGGGAAGGAATCTTTCTCTCCATCCCTTTTGCATTCCTAACAAGCTCCCAGCTGCTAATCTTTATTTATTTATTTATTCATTCTGATTTGTTATACATGATGGCAGAATGCAATTCATTTCATATTATACATATAGAGCACAATTTTTCAAGACACTGATTGTACACAGAATATTTTCACACCATTTATGTCTTATACATGTACTTAGGGTAATGATGTCTTAATTCATTCCACCATCATTCTTACCCCCATCCCTTTGTCCCCTCACTTCCCCTCCCTCCACTCTGCCCTATCTAAAATTCCTCCATTTCTCCCATGCCCCCCCACCCCTGCCATTATCATTAGGCGTTGGTATCCTCATATCAAAGAAAACACTTGGCTTTTGGTTTTTGGGGATTGGCTTGCTTCACTTAGCATTATATTCTCCAACTTTATCCATTTACCTGCAAATGCCCAGCTGCTAATCTTGATGCTATTGTTCTGGTATAGATCACACTTTGAAGACTACTGTACTACTTACAAGTGCCCAGTAAGTAGCAGATAGTAAAATAAAGCACAGGGACTTTGGGGACACAGAGAACTAGATTTGAATCGTGAATTCTCCATTTAAGCCAGAAATGAAACACAAATTCCCCAGTGTCATTGATAATGACTATAGAGATGTAGGCTGTCCTTGAAAAAGTAGTTTTGGAGACTGTGGTGGCTTGGAGATGGTTTGCCCCTGCAGAAGCCATGTTGAAATTTGTTTCTCAATGTAATGTTGTTGAGAGGTGATGGGGCCTATAAGAGGTGATTAGGTCATCAAGAGGGATTGTGCCTTTTTTCCTATGAATGAATTCTCCCTCTAGCAAGACTAGAATAGTTACCACCAGAACAGGTTGTTATGCAGTGAGTCTGTCCCTCATGGCTTTGCTGCTTTTATACATGCTCACTTGCTTTCCACTGTCTGCCATGAGTTGAAGTAGCACAAGGCCCTTGTCAGAAATGTGCTCTTGAACTTCTCAGGCTCTAGAACCATGAATCCAACATAAGCTTTTTTTTTTCATTATAAATTACAGTCTTAGGTATTTTGTTATAGCATAGAAAATGGACCTGAATAAACTCAATCAAAAGAGAAGAATGTAAAAGATAACAGGGAGTGAGGAATTGAAGAAATGAAGCAAAAATAAGAGAACAGGAATGAGAGAACATAATTTGATTTTTTTGTTTTTGTTTTTGAAAATCATGACATGCCTTTATGAATTGTTTAGACTTAAAAGTTTACATTTCAGTCTGTTTGTGAATAACCACTTAATTACCTAGTGCTAGTTTCCAAGGAAGGCCAGTCTGTTTACTACTGTAAACACATGGGTGTTTACATGTAATTAAATTTACAGTGATGTATTTGAATCTATCTTCAGGCAAGTTTTACCATATACTTTCATCTTTTATAATGCAAGGACAATTTATTTATTTTTATTTATTTTAATTAGGCATATATAACAGCCAAATGCATTTTGATTCATTGTACAGAATTGTAGCACAACTTTACATTTCTCTGGTTGTACATGATGTAGCGTTGCACAAGATATGCAGTCATACATGTACCTACGGTAATGATGTCCATATCATTCAACCATCTTTCCTACCCCCATGTCCTCCCCAATCTCCCCCTACCCTTTGCCCCTCAAATTCTTCCATTTTACCCATGGCTGCCCCATTATGGATCAGCATCTACTCATCAGAGAGAGCATGTGGCCTTTGGTTTTTGCAAGAACAATTTAAAACTCAAAACAGATATATCCTACTTAGAGGAAGCCTATTCTTTCTTTCTCTGTCAATAAACAGATTATAAGAAAAGTCCTAACCTAAAGCATGTCCCTGGGTGATACTAGCTTTCCTTAAGATGCTAGCCTGAGATAGCTCAATACTGCTGGAGAAATTACTGTTTGTTCCAGCTAAAACCTGACAATAGGTCTCTGAAATCATCTTAGAGTAGTAATTTTATGAAACCTGCAACTATAAATCCTTCCTCTGCCCTTTTGAGATATATATCTTCCACCACCCAAAATGGTCTCTTTAAGGCCCTGTCCTGTCCCTTTGAAATACAAATCTCTAAGGAAGCAAAGCAGGAAGGTGAGGCTTAATTTTGATGAGAACCTTGGGCCAATTTGCAAAACCACTTCCTGTCCTGAGGATCTGAGAAGTTTGTTTTTCCTATGGAATAGGAACAGTAGTGGTGGGTACAACATAACATCTATATTGTGCCTAAAGGAAAGGAGCGAAATCTACTTAAAGAGTGCTTCTTCCTCTTGCTGATGGAAAGTGGGCTTGATGTCCTCTAGAGCACATCCTCCCATGTTCTCCTGGACTGGGAGAGGTTGATGATCACAGTGCATAAGGTAAAGAGTTGGATCCTTGATGCTGGTGGGGCTGTCATACTATGCCTGGATCTTCTAGCCAAACTATTTTGTGAGAAGGAAATAACGATTCTTTTTTAAGCCACTGTGATGTTCAACCCTTTTGTCACAACAGATATACAAACAGTACAAGTAAATAAATAAATATATGCACATGTAGAGTGTGCGTGCGCGCGCGCGCGCGCGCACACACACACACACACACACACACACCCTTCAGTTACTAAACTATCTTATCCAGAACAACAACTTTTTGATGTGGGATGCCTTAGATTAAAAATATGTCAACATTATTTCAACTTGTACTTTTTTTTCCAAATCAAAACCTTATACCTCTTTATAATCAACATCGTCTTTCAGCAACCTCAGTGAAACTTCCCGTTAGTTAACTGCCGAATGATGAACAGGCAGTGGTAGATTAACTAAGCATGAATCCATGGGGCCCTTTGATGAGACCAGAAACTACAATAAGGGAATATTTTGCACCAGTAAATTCTCAAGTGCCTGATAGAAGCTTAAAATTTGTAGACGTTTCCAAGATAAGTATAATTTTTAGATTGGATATAAAAAGAGTACTTGAAGTCAGAGGCTAAATAGGAATAATAAGATAAAATCAACAGCTCCATGCTCAGTTCTTTACCCTAGGGAATGGGAACATGTCTCTGAACTCTTTCATGAGGATAAATTTACCAAAAATTGAACATTCTATCAGTTTTTTCATAAAAGGCATCCATAACCGATTTGTGCCAACCTCTCAGAAGATTTTGTATATGACAACGTTGATTACTTACAGTAAACCGACTGAACGCTACTATTCCCAGGGAATTGGAAAAAAGTGTAGGGTATGGAGAGAGATGTTGGAGATGGGATGAAACTAATAATCAGGAGAAAAGAGGAAAAAGCAAATGGCCCAGAATGTTCACCAATTCATTTATCACACATTTATTTAATGCCTGTTATAGTTCATATATAATGCTATGTTCTGAGGGTTCAAAGCCTAATGGTATTTAATTTAAGATGTTTATAATATTGCTGAGTAGGCAAACAAGTAAACTGTAAAACAAATGAAATCATTGGTTTTTCATTTCATTAATTTTTATTAATTTATAGCAGCATTTCTATGTTGGATCAGTCCACATTTCTGGACACAGTAATTAGTGCAAGGATGTGTAGATAATTATGACTATTCAGAGACTTTCCTGAGATTTGATATATACAAGTTGGGAAATAAAGGGTCTGTTTCTTCTTGATCATTAATTTTTTTATTAGTTGTTCATTGATCATTAATTTTTATACTTTTAACCATGAGATTCTTTTTTCCCCCAATTTAAAAAATTAGTGCATTATATTTGTGCATAATGGTGGGATTCATTGTATATTCACACATGTTCACAATACAATAATATAATTTGGCCAATATCAAGCCCCTTTCCTTCTCTCCAACCTTCCTCTGGTCCCTTTATGCTACTCCATTGATCTCCCTTTGACTTTCATGAGAACTTCCACCTTACCTTTCTTTTTCTTTTCCCTCTCTAGCTTCTACATATGTATGAGAGAAAACATAGTGACCCTTGACTTTCTGAATTTAGCTTATTTTGCTTAACATAATGTTCTCAGGTTCTACCCATTTTCCTGCAAGTAGCATAATTTCATTCTTCGTGACTGAATAAAACTTCATTGTGTGTAACATACTATATTTTCTTTGTTCTTCCATCCATGGATGATACTGAGGATTAACCATGAAATTCTTAATGCATGAATTTGATAATTTAAAAAATTGAGTAAGTGGGTAACCTTTTGTGTGTGTGTGTATATGTATGTGTGCACAATTATAACCCATATGAGATTTTCCTTGACATTTGTCTTTGTTCTTACCCTCTTCCCACACTCATACCCACCACCTTCTAAGGAAGACTCAGTATTTCTTTGCATTACTCAAGGTGAAATTGATTCCATCTGGTATATTGTGGGAAATTTATTTATTTATTTTTTTGGAAATATACAAGAAGAAGAGGGAGGAGAAAATATATTGCATAACAAGTAGTTTTGTATTGAGAAAACCCTTCTTAGTCATCTCTTTCTAAACCTCTGCTCATCCCTCTGATATTGACCTTCCTTTTTTCTCTTATTGCTCCTACAGTCTCTGCATCTCTCGGTTCTGGTTCTCCACCCTTGGATCTGTCTTGCTTAGAGGAATTAGCTCTGCCCCAGCTCATCTAAACTTATTTCCTCCACCTATCACTTAATTCAACAGATAAGGGTGCCCCAGATACTAGAATCTATATTCCTTGTATAGCAGAGAGAATACAAATCACAAAATTTTTGAGTCACTTATATAAACTGATCAAAAAATGAAATGTATCTGCATATAAAGATTATTTAAATTAGGGAAATAAATTATTTAAATCGGGTGACCAGCAACAGAATGATGCCTTCTGGTTTAGGAATTTATCTTTCACTGGGTATATACCATCAAGTTTGTGTTCCCATAAGGAGTTCATGTGAATTTGTATTTTTACTACAAGATATATGGCCTGATGGATACAGTATTGATAGATACTTGGTCTGGGGGGGTAGGTGGGTAGATGGTAGAGCAGGATGTCATCATAGCCTGTGTTTAATGTCTTGATAGAGTTTGCAAGTGAGAGAATGGGCTATCATGACTGTTCTGCCATCAGTTTCTCCTTTTTCACCTGTGCCTTTCTTCTGATTCTAATCTTTTCAGGAACTGAGGTTCAGAAGGAAACGTTGGAACACTTTCAAACCCTAAAAAACGGGTTTATAAATTTGGACTCACTGAGCAACTGTCCACAGTTCAATTTTCCTGGAACATATCATTTTGATTCTTTCTCATATCCAAGGCAGTTTGTCCCATTTTTATTTTGTATTGCTATTGGTTTAGTGTATTTTTGTAAGGCATCTAAAGCTATCTGGCAGTTAGGAAGAGAACAAATAACCTTTACTGTTACTATCAATATATGTAGCATTCACTCTGTTTTGCTGCCATTAATAAACCATTCAAGCAATGTTGTTGTAATGTATGATATTAATGGAGAACTCCCTGGGGACACATATAAGGGGATGTTTAATATTCTGCTTGCTTTTCAGTTCATCTCTTCATGGGCAGAGATATTAGAATATGTTCAAAGTTCAATTGAAAAAATATATAAGATCTATGGGATCAAAAACATATAAACATGTTACTGTAATTCATAGAATTGTTTTTACTTTAGCATTTTTGCTAAATTAGGATATCATAAATTAGCTAAGTTACTCTTGAAATTTTTATTCCTTTTTAAATATTTTCAAGTAAATATACAAAATAATTCCCATGGGCCTATATATCAGAAATAATTTCTCAGCAGCTTGGTCAAACTAGTTCAGTATAGATAGATGTTTTAGTCAGTTTTCTTTGCTGCTTTGACTAAAACAACTGTAGAGGAGGATAAGTTTATTAGGAGGCTTAGGATTTCAGAGATCTCAATCCATAGACATCAGGCTTCATACCTCAGGGCTTGAGATGAAGTAGAATCTCATGGTGGAAGAGTGTGGCAGAGGGAAACAGCTCACATGGTGATCAGGAAACAGAGAGAGAAGTCTCCACTGGCCAGATATAAACATATAACCCCAAGTCCCACCTTCTCCAGCCACACCCTAGCACTTCAGTTATCACTTAGTTAATCCCTTAGTTATTCACTGAATGGGTTAAGACTTTCACAACCCAATCATTTGTCCTCTGAACCTTCTTGCATTGTATCAGACGTGAACTTCTGGGGGACATCTCACATTCAAACCATAACAACAGATTTGGAAGCTAAGTGAGTTTTCTACTCAAATACTCAATTATGAACCTAGCTTTTGAAAAGAAATAGTCTGTACTTCATTTTGTATTTTGGCCATAATGTATCATTGACAGCTTGATAGAATTATCCTTTAAATATGAATCTAGTAAGAGTATAGTCAAACCTGGAACCACTAGCATTTGAAGATATGGAGTAATGCATGTGAATTAGTATACAACTAAGTGCTGTTTTGAAATCTGGCCCTTAAGATTTTCAGAGAAATTTAAAAATCTCAAGGATTTTTCTTAGTTTTGAAAATGAATCTCCTGGACCCAGTGCACATTGCCATTGACTGCTAGATACTGTGGTGCTTTTGAACTAATTAATAGTAGCTTTCAGCTTCATGTAGAAATACCTTTGAGTTTGTTTGGGGAGTTATATCTTTTAATTTTTTTTTCTGTGTAACAACAAACTAAAAAATTAGTAGATTAAAACAAAAACCACTGATTTAATTTAGGAATCTGCTGTTCAGCAGTTTGAGTTGGACTCAGTTTGGATGCCCATCAGCTGACCCAAATGGGTCTCTCCCTCACACCTGTAGTCAGCTGCTGGCCAGCTATGCTGTTGTACATCTGGGGCTGGCTGGCTGGTGGTGGTGTGATGACAGGAATGACTGGGTTATATGTCCCTCATTTCACAGGCTATCCTGGTGATATTATTTGGATCTGGAGTGTCCCCAAGGCTTATTTGTTAAAGGCTTGGTTGCCACTCTCTGATACTTTTGGAAGGTGGTGGAAACATTAGGAAGTGGGACCTAGAGGGAGAAAGTGAGGTTTTTGGGGGGTGTGCCCTTGAATATCCCTTTCACTCTTGCCTCTACTTCCTGGCCATCATGAGTGACCAGCTTTGATCGGCCATGTGATCCCTGCTGTGATGCTCTGCCTTGCTGCAGGCCCAAAGTGACATGGTCAAGTGACTATGGATTGAAACCTCTGAAACTATGAGCCAGAATAAATATTTCCTCTTTACAAGTTGATCTATCTCAGGTATCTTGTCACAGTGATGGAGAGCTGTCTAACACACCTGGTCTCATTCACATGGTGACTCACAGTTCTAAGTACAGCTACAGAGATGAGAAGCCCCACTGCACAAGTGCTTAGCAGGTGTCTGCTTGGTTAACTTTGCTACTGTTCTACTGGTCAAGTCAAGCCACTTGGCTGAGCCCAGAGTCAGAATGGGACTTCTTAAAGTTATACGACAGAAGGGCCAGGATATGGGAAGGGAATAAGTTTTATGTTGCAGTAATGATGATTTGTATAGCCAGAAGTAGCTAAGGACAAAGTCTACCAATAGCTGTAATAGTCTTTGAGAAAGCATGTTATTGTGTCTAGAAAGGTATTGTGGTGTTTGGGGATATCCTTGACCCAGAACTCCAGGGAACTGGATGCTCATTCTGGCACTGCTCCTCACACACTCTTGATATAGGAAAACTCTCTGACCGTCTTTGGGTCCCTAATTCTTCACCTTTTAAATTGAGGTCTTCGGTCTAGGACTGAGATAGTTTAAGATTTCAAATGAATGCTTCTGTCCATTCTGATACTGAAAGATTTAGAAAATAATAAAAAACAAAACAAAATAATTGTAGAACCATAGAGCCCATTGAGCCTGACATCTTGCTGTAAATGATGGGGAAAATCAGGCCCAGAGAGACTTAGTGGTGGAACTGGGCCTAAAAATTACATCTCTCTAATTATTAGTTCACCAACATGTTCTCTATCCCTGAGTGTCTTGTCAACAAGATGTCAGGAACCTCTGTATTTCAGGTATGTTTAGCAGCTCACACAAAATTTCAGTTAACGTACCCAAAGTTTGACTTTTTATTCAAAGTTCTTGGAATCATGTAGCTAAATAATTTCAAGAGGCATTTATAAATTCTTTTTTTGGGCAGGCATGGTCATTAGTAATGACAGAGTATTTGAGGCTGATTTTTTGGGGGACTTGCTCATGCATCTATGGTCAGCTAGGTAAAAGCCTAAGAATGAGATATTTTGTATGAAAAGTCAAAGAAATGCTCACTGAGCTTTCTGAAGTTCACTGCCATTTGCTTCTGAATCCTGCTGAGTCAGGCTCAGGAGTGGACGCATGTGGGGGCTGAAGGGGACAAGGGATGAAAAGCTCATATTAGACGACATTAGATCTGGCATTTGGGAGCTCTTCCTGTGGCAGGTGCACAAATGCTGGTGCTTGTTTTCAGAAAGCCCTTGGATGAATTCATTAGAGGTTCTGCACTGGGGACCTCTAACTGCAGCTTCCTGAACTTCTGTTGTCTGCCTCTCTGTTGAGATGGCATTCCTCTGTGGGATAGTTCTTTTTGGTGGGAAGTTCAGTCATCTTCCTAGGGGGACCTTTCTCTTTATTCTTCGCTGTGATCTAATTAACTATGGTCTTTCAACCTTAGACTTATCCTCTTCAGAATCAGGCACCGGTGTCTGAATCTGGCAAATTCCTGGGGCTACCTGCCAAGTTTTTGTTGTATCTTGTCAGGGGAGGAAGTGCCTCCTTATTCTCCTTGGACGGTGAGGAAGAGACATGATGCAGGTCAGGGACAATATTCTGTCTCCAGTATCCTTTTCCTCTGTTACCTGCATTGAGACTCTCTGTAACGTCTCAAATCTTTGTCCAACATCCTGAATTTTTGTCTGATCTCATATAGCTTGAAAGTGGGAACTGTGTTTTGTTAGCATGGTTTCCATTCTCTCAGCACAACAAACTTACACAGTTTAATCCTTCATTTTAGAATGTGGGGCACTTGGAACCTGTTGTATGATTTCAGCTCTTAATTTTTGCTGAAAATAGAGCATAAGAAGAATAGCTTAGTTCTTTATCTGGAAGACAAAGAGGTTAGACTTCTTGATCTTTTGATGTTGCTATGAACTGAATTCTGTCCCTCCCATAATTCATATGTAGAAGTCCTAATCCCCAATGTGGCTATATTTGGAAATAGGGCTTCCAGGCCAAATATGGTTGTAAGTGTAATCTGGTAGGATTATTAGAAGAAGAGAGAGTGAGAGACAAAACATATTTAAGGGCATGGCTAAAAGGCAGGCCTCAGCATGCCAGGGATAGAGAGCCCTCAGCAGAATGGAACCTTGTGGGAACTTTGCAGCCTTGGGAGCTGTGAGAAAAGAACTTTTCATTGTTCTCGACCAATACTGATGCTTTCACCTCTAAAACCCTTAAAAAAAAGTCCCAAACTCTAAAACTGCTCCTGGCCTATAAGAGTTCACATATCTCTAAAAAAGAGTCATCTCACTGTACCAGTGGCCTGGAGCCTCAAGGAAGTCCCTCCTTGACTGTTGAGACTGTTGGTCGGTCTCTACCCCAGTCTCTCCAAATGGCGCTCTCAGCCATGGCACTCACAGCGTTAATGTTATCTCAACAACCAAACAAGCTGCATTCCCTCAGCTTTCCATTTTGTCAGATTTCTAGGGCTTGGCTATCTCATGTACTGATTTCCTCATCCATGACATCAATAGTATAGCAATTTCCTGTAAACTATGGTTTGATCATACTGAAATATATTAACTGTGGTGAGCGATGAAATTGCCAATGCTGTTATTGTGTGGGCCACACTTTCGGAAGGGACAGTGACAACCCCTGAGAAATTACATTCACAACTTGGAATCTGTAATCTCTGAACCCAGAGAAATGACATTTGTTTGCAAAGAGGAAGCTGAGAACCAAGAACAGAGTTATTTTAAAATCAACTTAGCTGCATATTAAAGTTATCTGTCTCTTAATATTAGAATCATGTTTGTATCCCCAGTAACAGAGATTGGGAATAGGGAATACTGTAAACTAAAATTTCTTTGGATTCACAAAATGTCTCTTTCTCCTCTCAACTCCTGCAACATCTTTTGTTAGTATAAGCCTCTGGCACTTTGAATACAGGGAATGTGTTTTATCATCTCTTTTATCTCTGAAAGTCCCTAACTGAATCCCCAGAAGGAGAATAATTCAGGTAAAATTCTGAGCACAATTTATGTTCTACAATAAGAATGCAATGAATATTAGCTGGATTAGTACAAAGCTATGTGCTGTAGTGATTGATACAATCTATATCAATGGATGGATGATTGGTATTGATGGATTGATTTCTCTTTTGCAACTATTGTCAGCTTCATTCATTCTGTGGAAAGTTATGTGAACTATAAAACTTTATTCTATTTTCTATTAAAGGTAGGGCTAGAAAAATCATAGGGGAAGTATAATTGTTCTTTGGCTTGGATCATCAATTAATATTAAGTGAATTTGAGTGTGTTTGCATACACCAAAATTCAATCACATAGAAGGACGGGTAGAGGTTGCTTTGTTTAAAATTACTCTCTTAAATGATTCCAAGTAATGCTTGAGTCCTGCTTAAAAAAACTGCCAAGTCTTCTTGCATCAAAGTCCCAATTTGCATATTACTTTACATATTGAGTCCCAAAGGCTTCAATTCAAAGAATGGAAAATAAAATTAAACGAATCAATTAGTGTATCTTACTGCAATTGTATTCAAACTCAATAGTAAGGGCATTACATATAAATTACATAACAGATTTAGAAAGCAATTCAATTTAATCACATCTTAGATTAGGAGAGACAGGAACCCAGCTCTTTGCACAAGAGAAATGCCTGTCAGCCCTGATGCTGGGGGTCTGCAGTGAGGGGAGTTCTTTTCTGTCTGGATTGAACAGTACCCGGCCTTTCCAGAGCAAGTCTGGCTCTGCAAGGCTGACAAGTCTTCAGTTCCCAGGAGGGGCCTTTATTTTTTCCAAGAGTTGATCTTTTGGTCTGTTGCTTTTTTGGTCATTTGATTTCTGGTAATGTTAGAATTTTTAAAGTTGGTTCTAAAAAGCCACTAATTTTATACAATATGCTTGTGCTGAGAACATACTTTGAATGATTAACCGCTCTGTGTATCTTCCCAACCCTTCCACCCATTTAAAAAGTTCCCTCCACCTTATTCTCTGAGGCTCTGCTTCAGTGCAGCCTGGGCATATAGACCTGCACTGTTAACTAGTCACATGTGACAGTGAATTGAATGTTTCATTTAATTTCATTTAAATTAATTTACATCAAAATGAATGGTATTGGATTCAGTTACTGGGAGACTTTTGAGTACATCTGGATCAACATGGGTATATGGATCTACTTTTCCTTTCCTCATTTTATGAAATCTACATACTGATCGAATATTTAGCACTGGGATTGAGAAATATTATAAGTATAAAATACGCACCAGATTTCTGAGTATGAAAAAGGTTATACAATATTACAGTAACAATTTTTATGAAAATTGTGTTCTAAAGTGATAATATTTGGGGTCCATTCTATTCAACAATTACATTTGTCACAATGACTTTTGTCTATTTTTTCAATGCAGCTATTATAAATTTTAAAATGACATCTGTGCCTCAATTTTTTTTCCTTATTGGTACCAGGGTTTGATCTTAGGGGCACTTGACCACTGAGCCACATCCCAGTCCTATTTTGTATTTTATTTAGAGACAGAGTCTCACTGAGTTGCTTAGCACTTTGCTGTTGCTGAGGCTGGCTTTGAACTTGTGATCCTCCTTCCTTAGTCTCCTGAGCTGCTGGGATTACAGGTGTGCACCACTGCACCTGGCCTGTGCCTCATTTCGAATTTATTTTGGACAGTGCTGGGATAGACAGAATGAAACAAGAGAACAAAGGTGTTAAATATTTAGTTTTTAAATTTGAACGTCACAGTTCACTAACAAAGGAGAACATATGAGTGAATACATGCTTTATTTATTTTCTTACTAGACAAGATAAAGATTTCTTGAAGAGAGAATAAGAGGAGAGGTACCAGATGAAAAGGAGCAGACAGGCACCTACAGTCCTTCCAGGGTCCATGTGGGAGTCCCTGTAGTGTTAAATGTCTTCTTGGCCAGGCGGAGCCAACAAGGTGCCAGCCATCACAGCACTCTGCAGCAGGCTGATCTGTCCCCCATTACCTTGTTCAGACCCCTCTGTTCCCCTCTGTCGGATGACATCACTTTCCATTGTATTACCCCTTCTCTCTGCTGTCTTAATGCCATTGTCGTCTTCTCCTTCTCCTCTTCCTCTTCTTCCTCCTCTTCCTCCTTCTTATTTTTCTGGGTTCAAGATGGTTTTTCTTTGTTTTAAAATTTTTATTGGTGCATTATGATTATACATCATAGTGGGATTCATTGTGACACCTTAATGCCTTCTTTTAATGCCCTTGTGTACTTTTAAATCCTCAGAATGCAGAATGGAGTCTTGGACACCTGCAGGGAGGTGATAATGTGGGAAAAAAAGTCACTGCCCTTTCCCAGGGTGATCAAGCCGGACCAACAGAAGCTCTGCCACGATCTGAGCAGAAGTTGAACTCAGGGGTACTCGACCATGTTTTAACTCTATCGTTTAGCCTGTTTCATCCTTTCCAGGAACATGTGGTCTCTTGAGATTTAAAACTGGAAGTATGTTGTGTTCCCTATTTTTTAGTCTTATTTACTGAATTTCATGTCAGTCTTTGCCTGTGGTTCATTATTCTTACCTTGTTTCTCTCCCTGAACCCTGTTTCCAGTTAAGATTATGTGTCATTTCTCTGTGTGTGTGCAGCATGGCAGATCAGGTTGTCCAATAATGGCCACAGTAGTATTTTTAGTCCCCCATGCTCTCCAGAATCTTGCAGCTCTCATTAAAAAAAAAAAAATAAAGTCTATTTCCTGCCCCTTGAAGTAGAGCGTGATTTGTCACTATCTTAGAGAACACAGTGTGGTAGAACTGACTCTATGTGACTCCATAGCGAGATCCTAAAAGATAGTATGGTTTCCACCTGGTGCTTACTTGTGCTTTCTCTCCCTCAAACTGGTCTTCTTTGGAACTTGGCCAACATGCTCTAAGAAAGCTGGAAGTGGCCCATGTTGACCATGGAGATGCCCATATGGAATGTACTGAGGTACCTAGATGACAGCCAACTTCAACTGCCAGATGCATGATTGAATGAGGAAGTCTTCAGATGATTTTAATTACCCAGTCTTCAAGTTTTCCAGCTGAGACCTAGCCTTCACAGAGAAGATTCAAGATCAGCCTCATGCCCTCTTGTAGATCTTGATCCACACATAAGAGATGGTGGCTTTCCATAACTAAGCTTTAGGTAATTTCTTTGCAGCCATATTAACCAACACATATGGTATCCTCTGCTTCCTCATACTGTTTTGCCCATAAGACTATGCTCATTGTAATTGATTGCTTTTCTCTCACTCAGACTCTAATCCCTGTGGTCAGATACCAGTCATATTCATTAGTCCATTCTCTGTACCTTGCACTGTGTCTACAAATTAAGGGCCCAACAATGTTTAATTCTTTAAAATGGGTGACAAATAAATGGTTTTGTTTTCTGATAGAAAACAGGAATTAAGGAGTGAGAAGATAGCATTATGTCAATGATGGATGAAGGGAATATTTACAGGTAGAGTTCATCTGCATGTAATAGGCATTTGACAGAGTCCCTCATCCTTGTGGGGGCTAGATTATAATAGTTAGGAGGACTTGTAGTCAATTTTAAATCTAGATTCAAGGAGTGTTGATGTAGAATTTGTATTAGCCTCAAAGGAGTTCTCTAGGGGCAATTTACCTAAATATTTAACATAGCTTTTAACATATTGAGTAAAGAGATTCATAACATGCTTATCAAATTGGGAGCAGATATGTTAGCCAAAGACAAAGTAACCACACTGAATAAAGAATTGGGATTCCAAAAGACTTGGCAGTCTAGAATAATGAGCTATAATAAACAAGATGAATTTAGCAGGGATAAATGTAAAGTACAAATTTTTTATTAAAAATATAATTATGTATGTATAACATAAATCATAAGTAATAATAAACTACAAGCATTCACATAATATATTTATAAATATACAATTAATATATAAATAAGTTCATAATATTATATAAAATTTTTAAGAAATTTATAATCTCTGGGCTATGGTGCCTATTGGCCTGGAAATGGTGATATCTAAATATTTAACAATTAAAGGCATGGACACTGACCAGTCAATATGAATGGTCATAGGGGATCCCTGATATGCCAGTTAATAAGGTTTTAGTTTGAGGACATGGGTATCCTAAAGGAAGAGAATTTGTGTGGCACTTCAGAGGTCACAGGAGAAATCTTTTTGAATTTTAACAATTAGACATAGGCACATCAGCATGTGCCATTAGGATATCAGCCCTGAATGTTCAAAGAAAAATTTCCTAAGGAATCCTCAAAAATTAAAATTAACTTGGCGGCACAAAGAAAACTGTACCCAGAGACCCAGGATTAGAAGTCAGATCTTCTTACTCCCAATCTTGTGCTTGTTTCTCAATAGCAACAGGTGTCTGTAGTGGACCCCAAGAGGATACGTCCATGTCCTAACTCCTAAAGCCTATGAATATGACTTTATTTGGTAAAAGGATCTTTGCAGATGTAATCAAGTTAAGTATCTTGAGATGAGATAATCTCAAAGTGGGCTCTAAATCCAAAGACTGAGGTTCTTGTAAGAATTAGGAGACATAGGCCCAGGAAGAGGAGGAGGCCGGAAGCTGGAGTGAGCTTGGTAAGGAAGCCAAAGAATTCAGAAGTGGGAGTCAAGGGAGGATTATTTTCTGGAGTTTTTGAAGGATTGTGACCCTGAAGACACTTTGCTACAACCACGAGGAAAATAACTTTCTGTTGTTTTAAGCCACCAATTTGTTGTGGTAGCCTTAGGAATCAAATACAGTGTCCAGATGGGAAATCAAATACAGTTTTCATATGCCCCACCCCCCATACACACTAGGGGGCCCCAGTGTAACCAGCAAGTTTAATCATCACCCCAGACCCCAGCACCCTTTCCCCAGTACTCAGTGACAATGGCCATTGAGTTTGTTATGAAAGTGCATATAAGCCAACAAAGAAAAAGAAGCACATATTAAGATGTCATGTTAGAATACTTCAATTTCACCAGATAAATAAGTTACCAAAATTGCTTTAAAGTGCCTCATAGAGCGGGACATTAGCTAAGCATGTTAGGTTTAAACTGGTGTCTTTGTAGAAAAGAATTAGTATGAATGTTTCTTAGCCAAAGAGAATTTATTCTTGGCCTCTGTGAAGGAATTAATATCATACCTGATAGGATCATCTTTATTTAGTGTTGGGGCTGGCCACACCCAAGAGTCCTAGGGTGGAAACTGGCTACTCTGGAAATACTAATATTGGTATTTGGGGCAGTTGGGGCCTGCCCCCCCCCCCTCTCTCTCCTCTTTGGTATTGCAGATAAACCCAGGTGTGCTTAACCATTGAGCCACATCCCTTGCCCTTATTTTTATTTTTTTTTTATTTTGAGATAGGATCTCACTAAGTTGCTTAGGTCCTTTCTAAGTTGTTGAGGCTGGCCTGGAACTTGTGATCCTCCTGCCTCAGCCTCCCAAATGGCTGGGATTACAGGTGTGTACCACTGCACTGGCTGGTAGGGTATGGACTTTGGATTACTCATCTCAATTGACCTGGAGGATGAGCTTAACCATATAGACAATCAATTAATCAATCATGTCTATATAATGAAGCCCTGTTAAAAAGTTAAGGGGTGAATGCTCCTGACTGGCAACATTCTGAATGTTGTCACATATCAATACCAAGGTTATAACATATCTAGGGAGACAATGGAAACTTTGAGCTTTGGATTCTCCCAGTTTATGCTTCTGTTTTTTTTCTCTTCACTGGTTAAAATTTGAATTTTACCCCTGTAATAAAAAATACAACCATTAGTATTATAGCTTCTAGTGAATTCTGTGAGTGCTTCTAGAAAATTATCAAAACTGAAATCAGCATACTATAGTGATACAACTATATCAATGTTGATAGCTGCTCAATTCACAATAGCAAAGCTATGGAACCAACCTTGGTGCCCTACAACAGATGAATGGATAAAGAAAATGTGGTATATACACAATGGAATATTACTTATCCATAAAGAAGAATGAAATTATGGCATTTGCCTGGTAAATGGATGGAATTTGAGACTATCATGCTAAGTGAAATAAGCCAGTCCCTGCCAAAACAAAGTCTGAATGTTCTCTCTGATATGCGGATGCTAACACACAACACGGGGGGAAAACAGAAGTTCTTTGGATTAGACAAAGGGGAATGAAGGGAAGGGAGGGCAATGCGGGTAGGAAAGACAGAGTGAATCAGACATAACTTTCTTATATTTATATATAAGCATGCGACCAGTGTAGTGCCACATAATGTACAACTACAGGAATGGGAAGTTATACTCCATGTATGTATAATATTTCAAAATATATTTTCCTGTCATTTATATCTAAAAAAGAACAAATAAGAAAAAAGAAACTAATGTTGCTTTGGGGATACATCTGAACTTGCAGTTGGTTTCAGAAATGAGGGTGGTCCTGTGAAGGATAGTCCCTCAGATGTCTCGGAATGACCAAC